>NC_083572.1:5302414-5602414 GCF_027579695.1 Neoarius graeffei | reverse complement strand
CAAGAGCAGAGAAAAGGACAAACTAGAGAAACGTGATGAGAACTAGCTCGACAATATTAGACCAAAAAAGTGTTGATGTGAGCATTGCAGCCTTCTTCATGCGTGACTCAAGATGCTGAAAAAAAGATCCGCCTTTGCTAATCTTAGATGCGTTTCATCATTGTCTATTCCTGCTTCCTGTTTTCCTTCCATCTGAGACGGGAAGTCAAGTACAAACAGGCTGAAATGGGAACCGCGGTGCGAGTGAGAATGGACGCCCTTCCTGGGAGGGGGTATTATTTGATCTGGAACGTAGCCAGCACTCCCATTCTCACTTCACACAACTTGAGTGCAGGTCCTGCAGGGAACAAAATGCTTCCTCGCCTCGTTGTTCTCAGCTTCACGAGCAGCACTCTGTCGGTTTTATGAACTGGCAGTATCTCTTACACCAGCTTGGGAGGGCTTTGATTTCTGAAGGAGGGTAAAAATCTGGTTTAGTGGAGGAGTTTTTATGGCTAAGAGGCGTGAAAACTGTATTCGGATTGGATTAGTTTTGTAATTAGTTGTGGAGGTGGGTAAAGTCGTTATTAAGCCACAAACCATAAAATCCATATTTAGTAATGACGGCCACACACACACACACACACATATATAATGAACACACTCCCATATCTGATCACTCACCTCATGAGAACCAACTATAATCACGACAATCATCCTTCAGCAACATCACTTAAAGAAGAACTGAAGGCAAATTTATCATCAAAATTCTATTTCTCATTTTATTAAATATCGGAATGCATTTTTGATCGCTATTTTGTCGCTGCTATAGCAAGTTATGAGTGTTTGAAATATGCTCTGCAATATATCAGTCCATATGTCAAAGCAATGGCCATAAACGAGATTTGTTGAGACCTGTGCAAGACATCGTAGGACGGAAGTAAAACGTACAGCGCAAATCAAAGTGACCGACATCTGTGTCCGAAATCGCTCACTCGTTCACTATTCCCTTCTCCCTAAATAGGGAATTACTATATAGAGGACTATACAGTGAGCTCATTGATAAAATGAAAAAACAAACGCTTTCAGACACTATTGCGCCACGCTGGTATTTACGTCATTACTGTCGCACAATTAAAACGTGCCAGAACAGTCGGCTGGTGGGTTTCAAAATAATAAACACATGCATGCGTTTTTGTGATAAATCCATATTATACTGAACATATTTCCTAAATTAATCAATACAAAGTATCTGCAGCTTTCAGTTCTTTTAAATCAAGGCTGAATACTTTTCTTTCTTCTTTGCCGCTGCCTTTTATTAAATCACATTTGAGGTTTTTAATTTGATTTCTTTCAGTGCGACCGCAATGCATGATGGGATCTACTGCTTTGATTAGTGATCATCATTGTACACTACTTTTCATGATGCATTATGGGATACTTTGAGTGCACTATATAGGGTGTAAATAATCATCACTAAGGTTTCGGACAGCACTACAAAATGGTGTCCTCACTACATAGTGCCCTATATAGTGAGTAGGGAGCGATTTCGGACACAGGGGTTGTCAAAAGACGCGCGCGCCCTCTTTCAAATCGAGCCGGAAGTTTTGTTTGTTTTGATAGCAATCAGGAAAGTTTGGAAAAAAGTAGGCAGTAATCATCATTTAAACTCGTTTTTGTGCAATATTTCATCTCATCTCATTATCTGTAGCCGCTTTATCCTGTTCTACAGGGTCGCAGGCAAGCTGGAGCCTATCCCAGCTGACTACGGGCGAAAGGCGGGGTACACCCTGGACAAGTCGCCAGGTCATCACAGGGCTGACACATATGGCCCTTTTCCACTACCCTTTTTCAGCTCACTTCAGCTCACTTCAGCCCGACACGGCTCGCGTTTCGACTACCAAAAACCGGCACGACTCAGCTCGTTTCAGCCCTGCTTAGCCCCTAAAACTCGCACCGTTTTGGAGTGGGGCTGAAGCGAGCCAAGCCGTGCCGAGTGAGGTTGGGGGCGTGAGCAGACACTCCCCTGTGCACTGATTGGTGAGGAGGAGTGTCCTCACATGCCCACACACGCCCCGCGAGCGCGCTGGGATCTGTAAACACCGCAAACCCGGAAGAAGAAGAATTACGAGAATTTCTGAAGCCTTATGCGCCTCGCCTCATCTATACGCTCTTGCCAGTATCTGTTGGCGTTGTCGGTGACAACAAGCCACAGCACCAAGACCAGCAACACTAACGACTCCATGTCCTCCATGTTTATTGTTTACTATTCGGGTCGTGAGACTACCGCTTAAAAGCCCACTGAATCAGTGACATACAGAGCATCGTGGACGAGTTCGCGGAGCGCAAGGCTCGTCGTATGCCCTTCAAATAATGCGCGCAGTAGGCTATTGATGTTTTATTATGAGCCATGTACAGTATGTCGCCTAATGTTTTTTTGTTTCTGAGTTACATGTTCGTTTGAAGGACTTAATGTACAAAATAACATAGTTGCACCCCGTAGTGTTGAAATTGGTAAACACAGTGCATTCAGTGAGGTTTGCACCGCCCTCCTTTTATTTCTGACTCTTCCTGTCACCGTTGCAACCTCTGAGCGCTCATTCGTATGCCCTTCAAATAATGTGCGCAGTATAGGCTATTGATGTTTTATTATGAGCCATGTACAGTATCCTAATGTTTTTTGTTTCTGAGTTACATGTTCGTTTGAAGGATTTGATGTACTAAATAACATAGTTGCACCCGGTAGTGTTGAAATTGGTAAACACCGCAGTTGCGGACATTTTGTAGCCTAAAATGATGTTATGATAAGCTTTAATAAAGGGCCCGGTCATTTGCCCCGCCCCCGGCCCGGCTCTGACTTGTTCCGCCACTGTCACTGATGTCACTGTTTGGGCTGCTTAACAACATCACGTGATGTCCACCCACTTTCGCTAACTCCACCCAATGTGTCCACCCACTTCCAGCCAGCACGGTTCAGCGCGGTTGTAGTCGAAATGCAACTCCAACAGCCCCGCTCAGCCCGACTCAGCTCGACTCGGCACGGCACGGCTCAGCCGCGTTTGTAGTGGAAAAGCGGCATTAGACACAGACAACCATTCGCACTCACATTCACACCTACGGTCAATTTAGAGTCACCAGTTAACCTAACCTGCATGTCTTTGGACTGTGGGGGAAACCGGAGCACCCGGAGGAAACCCACGCGGACACGGGGAGAACATGCAAACTCCACACAGAAAGGCCCTCGCCGGCCACGGGGCTCGAACCCGGACCTTCTTGCTGTGAGGCGACAGCGCTAATCACTACACCACTGTGCCACTGCAATATTTCATTTGGAAAAGAATTTTCAAAATGGCGGCACTGACACCTGGCTGACACTTCACTTTTCGAAGTCTCGCACAAGTCTCGTGAAGATCGCGCGGATAAGCGACGCCTGCCGTGGACCAAACGAACTAAATTCAACATAGCTAAAAACCAAATAGGCCGATAAATATAATATTTAATTGCAATTAGTTGCCAATATGAGTCACGATATAAGGTTACTAAAATCGAAAACGTAATTGAATAACACGTTAATTAAGAAATAAAGCAAGTTTAAAAATGACTTCAGTTCCCCTTTAACGGTGTTCTCCCTCTCTCAGTCCTCATCTAATCAACACACAGTGTCTTTGTGATTCTGGAAAGGCCTGAACATCAATCTTCTGATCTGTCCGTCTCTTTTCCACGTGAAGCACAACCTTTTTGTCTCTCAAAGAGCTGCTGGGGGTGGTATTGGTGTGGAGAGCATGCAAATGTCTTTATCTCAGCAAATGAATGATGTGCAGCGCGTTCTCACTTTGCTGATGCGGCTTCAAAGCACGGCCTGGGCATTATGAGCAAAAATGGACCCGATTGGTAAGAATTCAAGGGTCAAACATGACCACTGAGCTACAACTAAGCTGAAAGCACGTATTTAACAAACAGAATTACAGAGCGTTGGGGTGATACTGAGCTGAAATGTAACACATTTTTGACAATGGATGGGTGCAAATACTTATGTTCTCACAACTGAATGCAGTGATCAGTCATGACAGAAACAATAAACGTGAACATGCATGTAATTGTAAACTTTATTTTTGCTTGATACCCCAGTGCTGGGCAGCACGGTGGTGTAGTGGTTAGCGCTGTCGCCTCACAGCAAGAAGGTCTGGGTTCGAGCCCCGTGGCCGGCGAGGGCCTTTCTGTGCAGAGTTTGCATGTTCTCCCCGTGTCCGTGTCGGTTTCCTCCGGGTGCTCCAGTTTCCCCCACAGTCCAAAGACATGCAGGTTGGGTTAACTGGTGACTCTAAATTGAGCGTAGGTGTGAATGTGAGTGTGAATGGTTGTCTGTGTCTATGTGTCAGCCCTGTGATGACCTGGCGACTTGTCCAGGGTGTACCCCACCTTTCGCCCGTAGTCAGCTGGGATAGGCTCCAGCTTGCCTGCGACCCTGTAGAACAGGATAAAGCGGCTAGAGATAATGAGATGAGATGAGACCCCAGCACTGCTGAATTCTGCATTCTGATTGGTCTGATGTCTCGCACATGGAAGGAGTCTCCAGTGTGAGCATTTTGTAACAAAGAAAAAGATGTTAAAAACTAGAAATTTTCCAACATCTTCAGGACAGAGGAGGAGATTACGCTTTACGGTTTCTCTTGTGCTTCGGGCTCTTCAGCCGCTTCTTGTGGCCGAAGAGCCCGATCCTTGAACGGCAGGGTCGACCACAGCCAACGTACACGAAATCCGATGTTGACGGAGCATTTCTAGTCGCCTTTCTTCTCTCCCTTTTTGCCATGGCCTCGTTCCTTATCCTCCTCTCTCCTGCTTCAAGGGACACGCTGCAACTGGTCTTCCATCTGGCGCGATCTGCGGCAAGCAGCTCCCAGTTATCAACAGCCAGGCCGATTGCAATCATATCTCTCTTGCATACGTCCCTGAAGTGACGCTTCGGACAACCCACGGGCCTTGAACCGTATTCCAGTTCGCCGTAAAGGAGGTCCTTTGGGATTCGACCGTCCATCATCTGATGTACGTGGCCCAGCCACCTCAACCTGCGTTGCCCGAGTAGGGTGAAAAGCGAGGGGACACCAGATCTCTCGAGTACATACTTTGTTCGTCCATTTAATCGAAAGGATACGGCGTAGACATCTCATATGGAAAGTGTGTTATCGCTTTTCCTGCCCTGCATAAGTGGACCATGATTCGCTGCCATAGAGCAAGGTGCTCAAAATACAGGCATGGTACACGACAATCTTCGTCTGGGTAGTCAGTTTTTTATTTTCCCACACTCGGGAGGAAAGCTTCGTCATGTTTGTTGCTGCTTTACCAATTCTTTTCCCGAGTTCCGCATCCAGGGGTCCGTTTGCAGTGGTGGTGGAACCAAGATAGGTAAACTGTGAGACGACTTCCAGGGTGTAGTCATTGATGGTTAGAGTAGGCGTGGCTTCAGAGCCTTGGTGCATGACTTTCGTCTTCTTCAGGCTGATAGTAAGACTGAATGACGCACAAGCGCTTGAAAATCGGTCCAGGAGGGTCTTCAGCTCTCTTTCACTATGTGCAACAAGAGCAGCATCATCAGCGAATAGAAGGTCGCGTAGCGTACACTTGCGGACTTTGGTCTTGGCTTGGAGACGTGCTGGGTTGAATAGCTTCTCGTCTGATCGAGTACGTAGCAGGACGCCTTCATCGGCTGACCCAAAAGCATGTTTCAGGAGAATGGAGAAGATGATGTTGGAGAGAGTTGGAGCTAGTACACATCCTTGTTTAACACCATTGTTAATGTCGAAGGCCTCGGACGTGTTGCCGTCGAACTTAACAGTGCCTCGGGTCCCGTCGTGAAACGACTTGATGAAGTTGAGGAGTTTAGGGGGGCAACCAATTAATTGCAAGATGTTGAACAAACCTTCCCTACTGACCATGTCGAAGGCCTTTGTTAGATCGATAAAGGCGATGAAGAGGGGTCTTTGTTGCTCTCGACATTTCTCCTGTAGCTGCCTCAAAGAGAATATCATATCCACTGTCGAGCGATTGGGACGGAAACCACATTGAGATTCGGGGTAGACCCTCTTGGCGGGTTTCAGTAGGCGGCGCAAAGCTACTCGAGCAAACAGCTTACCAGCAATGCATAGTAGTGAGATACCATGGTAGTTATTTCAATCACTACGGTCTCCCTTGTTCTTGTACAGATTAGTAATAGAGGAATCTCTCATCTCCTGCGGGACGGATCCTAACTCCCAGCACTTGCAGAGAAGCTGATGGAGGGTGTCGAGGAGCTTGCTTCCGCCACATTTGAAGACCTCAGCCGGGATGCCATCTATTCCAGGAGCCTTGCCAGAAGATATTTCTGTGATAGCCTTGGAAAGTTCTTCTTTGGTGGGTTATTACTCCTACAAGCTGCCTTACTAACTAATCACAAGTATTAACTGTGAGAAAAATCTAAAATGACTCGTATTTCAGCGATGTGAAACTTCAGGAGCACAGAGGAGAGTCGTGGTGAACCCTCCTGATCCCTCGTGTCTGTTGTTCGTCAGTGATGAGTGAGTGTGTAAAATCAAGGCTCGTTTCAAAGCACAGTTAAAGATTTCTGAGAAACACAACTGGGCTGATTGCTGAAGAGGCGACTCGGGTTACAGTGAACAACACAGGAACGAGAAAATTAAACTGACGCATCAGGCAGCACAATAAGGCATGATGGCATCACTCTCCCTCTCTCTTTCTGTCTGTCTGTGTCTTTTTGTCTGTCTGTCTGTCTCCCTCGCTCTTTGTCCCCCTCCCTCGCTCTCTGTCTGTCTATCTCCCTCCCTCCCTCTCTCTGTCTGTCTCCCTCCCTCCCTCTCTCTGTCTGTCTGTCTGTCTCCCTCCCTCTCTCTGTCTGTCTCCCTCCCTCCCTCTCTCTGTCTGTCTGTCTACCTCCCTCTCTCTCTCTGTCTGTCTCCCTCCCTTGCTCGCTCTGTCTGTCTGTCTCCCTCCCTCTCTCTCTCTCTGTCTGTCTCCCTCCCTCCCTCTGTCTGTCTGTCTCCCTCCCTCTCTCTCTCTGTCTGTCTGTGTCTGTCTGTCTCCCTCCCTCGCTTGCTCTGTCTGTGTCTGTCTGTCTCCCTCGCTCTCTCTGTCTGTCTCCCTCGCTCTCTCTGTCTGTCTCTCTCCCTCGCTCTCTCTGTCTGTCTGTCTCGCTCCCTCGCTCTCTCTGTCTGTCTGTCTCGCTCCCTCGCTCTCTCTGTCTGTGTCTCTGTCTCCCTCGCTCTCTCTGTCTGTCTCCCTCCCTCGCTCTCTCTGTCTGTCTGTCTCGCTCCCTCGCTCTCTCTGTCTGTGTCTGTCTGTCTCCCTCCCTCACTCTGTCTGTGTCTGTCTGTCTCCCTCCCTCCCTCACTCTCTCTGTCTGTCTCCCTCCCTCGCTCTCTCTGTGTCTGTCTGTCTCCCTCCCTCACTCTGTCTGTCTCCCTCCCTCTCTGTCTGTCTGTCTCCCTCCCTCACTCTGTCTGTGTCTGTCTCCCTCCCTCTCTCTGTCTGTCTGTCTCCCTCGCTCTGTCTGTCTGTGTCTGTCTGTCTCGCTCTCTCTGTCTGTGTCTGTCTGTCTCCCTCCCTCTCTCTGTCTGTCTCCCTCCCTCCCTCCCTCTCTCTGTCTGTCTGTCTCCCTCGCTCTCCCTGTCTGTCTCCCTCCCTCTCCCTGTCTGTCTCCCTCCCTCTCTCTGTCTGTCTCCCTCCCTCTCTCTGTCTGTCTGTCTCCCTCCCTCTCTCTGTCTGTCTGTCTGTCTGTCTGTCTCCCTCCCTCTCCCTGTCTGTCTGTCTCCCTCGCTCTCCCTGTCTGTCTGTCTCCCTCGCTCTCCCTGTCTGTCTGTCTCCCTCGCTCTCTCTCTGTGTCTCTGTCTCCCTCCCTCGCTCTCTCTCTGTGTCTGTCTGTCTCCCTCACTCTGTTTGTCTGTGTCTGTCTGTCTCCCTCCCTCTCTCTGTCTGTCTGTCTGTCTCCCTCCCTCTCTCTGTCTGTCTGTGTCCCTCCCTCTCTCTGTCTGTCTGTGTCCCTCCCTCTCTCTGTCTGTCTGTCTCCCTCCCTCTCTCTGTCTGTCTGTCTCCCTCCCTCTCTCTGTCTGTCTGTCTCCCTCCCTCTCCCTGTCTGTCTGTCTCCCTCCCTCTCTCTGTCTGTCTGTCTGTCTGTCTCCCTCCCTCTCTCTGTCTGTCTGTCTCCCTCCCTCTCTTTGTCTGTCTGTCTCCCTCGCTCTCCCTTTCTGTCTGTCTGTCTCCCTCCCTCTCTCTGTCTGTCTCCCTCGCTCTCCTTGTCTGTCTGTCTCCCTCCCTCTCTCTGTCTGTCTGTCTCCCTCGCTCTCCTTGTCTGTCTGTCTCCCTCGCTCTCCCTGTCTGTCTGTCTCCCTCGCTCTCCCTGTCTGTCTGTCTCCCTCGCTCTCCCTGTCTGTCTGTCTCCCTCGCTCTCCCTGTCTGTCTGTCTCCCTCGCTCTCCCTGTCTGTCTGTCTCCCTCGCTCTCCCTGTCTGTCTGTCTCCCTCGCTCTCCCTGTCTGTCTGTCTCCCTCGCTCTCTCTCTGTGTCTGTCTATCTGTCTCCCTCGCTCTGTCTGTGTCTGTCTGTGTCTGTCTGTCTCCCTCACTCTGTCTGTCTGTCTGTCTCCCTCCCTCTCTCTGTCTGTCTGTCTGTCTCCCTCGCTCTGTCTGTGTCTGTCTGTCTGTCTGTCTGTGTCTGTCTGTCTCCCTCACTCTGTCTGTCTGTGTCTGTCTGTCTCCCTCCCTCTCCCTGTCTGTCTGTCTCCCTCCCTCTCTCTGTCTGTCTGTCTGTCTGTCTGTCTGTCTGTCTGTCTCCCTCCCTCTCTCTGTCTGTCTGTCTCCCTCCCTCTCTCTGTCTGTCTGTCTGTCTCCCTCCCTCTCTCTGTCTGTCTCCCTCCCTCTGTCTGTCTGTCTGTCTGTCTGTCTGTCTCCCTCCCTCTCTCTGTCTGTCTGTCTGTCTGTCTGTCTGTCTGTCTGTCTCCCTCCCTCTCCCTGTCTGTCTGTCTGTCTGTCTCCCTCCCTCTCCCTGTCTGTCTGTCTCCCTCCCTCCCTCTCTCTGTCTGTCTGTCTCCCTCCCTCTCTCTGTCTGTCTGTCTGTCTCCCTCCCTCCCTCTGTCTGTCTCCCTCCCTCTCTCTGTCTGTCTGTCTCCCTCCCTCTGTCTGTCTGTCTCCCTCCCTCTGTCTCCCTCCCTCCCTCCCTCTGTCTGTCTCCCTCCCTCCCTCCCTCTGTCTGTCTCCCTCCCTCCCTCTGTCTGTCTGTCTCCCTCCCTCCCTCCCTCTGTCTGTCTGTCTGTCTCCCTCCCTCCTTCTCTCTGTCTGTCTGTCTCCCTCCCTCTCTGTCTGTCTGTCTGTCTGTCTGTCTGTCTGTCTCCCTCCCTCGCTCTCCCTGTCTGTCTGTCTCCCTCCCTCGCTCTCCCTGTCTGTCTGTCTCCCTCCCTCGCTCTCCCTGTCTGTCTGTCTCCCTCCCTCGCTCTCCCTGTCTGTCTGTCTCCCTCCCTCGCTCTCCCTGTCTGTCTGTCTCCCTCCCTCGCTCTCCCTGTCTGTCTGTCTCCCTCCCTCGCTCTCCCTGTCTGTCTGTCTCCCTCCCTCGCTCTCCCTGTCTGTCTGTCTCCCTCCCTCTCCCTGTCTGTCTGTCTCCCTCCCTCTCCCTGTCTGTCTGTCTCCCTCCCTCTCCCTGTCTGTCTGTCTCCCTCGCTCTCCCTGTCTGTCTGTCTCCCTCGCTCTCCCTGTCTGTCTGTCTCCCTCGCTCTCCCTGTCTGTCTGTCTCCCTCGCTCTCCCTGTCTGTCTGTCTCCCTCGCTTTCCCTGTCTGTCTGTCTCCCTCGCTCTCCCTGTCTGTCTGTCTCCCTCGCTCTCCCTCGCTCTCTCTGTCTTTGTCTGTCTCCCTCTCTCTCGCTGTCTGTGTCTGTCTGTCTCTTGCCCTGTGTCTCTCTCTGTCTCTCTCTCGCTCACTCCATCTCTTGCTGTCTGTCTCTCTCTCTCTCTCTCTCTCTCTCTCTCTCTCTCTCCCTCCCTCCTGAGGGAACTGAGGCTGTGTCACAAATCACAGAAGAACATTCTAATTACTCTAATAATCTAAATCAATCAGTGTGAATTAAGTCCTTTATCATTAATCCTGAATTTCACTCCGCAGCTTTATTCACTGGGATTCATTAAGCTTCATGTAAAGCTTTGACTTTCAACAAAAAATTTACAGAAACTCAAAAGCAGTTTATTTCTTATACATGCAGAAATTAAATATGTTTTAAAATACTCCTCTATTTTATAAAGCTCTGCTTCACTGGGATATGAGAAGAGGACCTAAATCTACATTCACTTACAAATGACAGATTAAATCTCTGTACTGCAAAACATCATGCCTTAAAAGTGAAAACATCTTGAACAAAAGCAAAATTATCAAATATATTGCTCATGATTAGATTATAATAAACCAAATATGATTATGAACGTGGTTAAACCTGGATGTTTTTACTAATTCTATATAATTTGCTGTGCAGCTGATTACCACACGCCTCCTGAATAATACTGAAAAGCAGAAGTAGAGAAATAGTTTGGATGCGTCATGATCACCAGTCAGCGTGTCTGTCATCAGAAGTCGTGATGTTTAAGATGCATGAACCTCACCCCACATCTAACTGTGCAGCGGAGGTCTTGAATTTTTCCTGTAGACTGTCAATAACGTCAGGCTGTTTGATCGAGATCTCAGCTGAACGCCTCTCATGCTGCTTTGCATATAAAATGCAAAACATGAAAACAAACAAACAAACACACAAATAAATAAATAAATAAATAAATAAATGGGAGAATGCATTAATTTTCTATGGAGAAGTTTTTTTACACACCAGTGAAAAACATATATGTTTTTGTTTTGTTTTTTTTATTTGTGATATATGGAAAACATTCAACACCTTCACTTCTTTGCTCTTGATCTCATCAGTGAAAAACAATCAGCAGGGAATTCATTTTTTTAAAAAAAATCAAATTAACCACTGTCAGACATGAATTTAATTCTCAGTTGCTTTGTATTTCACTTTCATTAGCATGTTGCAGTCGTGTTGCACTGAAATGCAATCACAGCTCTAAGCTGCGCTGCCATGACCCGAACAGAAGAACCAGAACATCGAGGGTGTAGGAGCTCATCTGTCCTGCCATCAAAACCACCATGACGACCAAAACATCGAACAGAACTGAAATGTGACGATGTAAGAGAGGACCAACCTCCACAACAAACTGTTTACAACAGGAACATCAACACAGGACTAAATTTTGTTCCCCGAGACAAGATCGACCCAAAACATCGATCAGAACTGAATTCGCATGATAAATGAGAGGAGATACAATTCTAGTCAGAAGAAAATGTGTTCAGTTGACCTAATTACTAATTTGTTAGCAAAAAAAAAAAATTGACAATACAATGACCAAGTGTTGTGCAGAAGGTCGAGTTCTTTCAAATAAAACAATCAGAACGGAAATTCGTTGAGAACTGAAGGAGGACGGAGACACGATTTAACTGAAAATGAACAAAGTTGTAAATAAATTGTTTACAACAAGAATATGACCAAGTTTTGTTCCTCGAGGGAAGATCCACCCAAAACAATCAGAACTGGGAGACAGAGATACAATTCTAGTGAGAGGCCTGGAAAATTCATTAATTTGGCCTGATTAGTAACTTGTTAGCAAAAAAATTGACAAAACAATGACCAGGTTTTGTGCGGAGTGATGAGTTCTCTCATCTCATCTCATCTCATTATCTGTAGCCGCTTTATCCTGTTCTACAGGGTCGCAGGCAAGCTGGAACCTATCCCAGCTGACTACGGGCAAAAGGCGGGGTACACCCTGGACAAGTCGCCAGGTCATCACAGGGCTGACACATAGACACAGACAACCATTCACATTCACGGTCAATTTAGAGTCACCAGTTAACCTAACCTGCATGTCTTTGGACTGTGGGGGAAACCAGAGCACCCGGAGGAAACCCACGCGGAGAACATGCAAACTCCGCACAGAAAGGCCCTCACCAGCCACGGGGCTTGAACCCAGACCTTCTTGCTGTGAGGCAACAGCGCTAACCACTACGCTACCGTGCCGCCGCTATCATTATTATTATTATTATTATTATTATTAAAAGGTTTTTTTTATCAATTTTCATCCACAGATCCCAAGTCCAATGGAGTATAAAATGGAAAACCATTGAACCATCTGTTTATAATGAAAAGCCTTCCAGATATATTAAAAAATGACTATCACAAAGATTTCTGTTCATTTATTTACTTAATTACATCTCAGGAGACACACAGCGGGCAAACTCACAGCTACGGAAAGAGAGGAATAAAGATACGCATCAATAAAATAAACATCTTACAGTAAATCAGAAAAAACCCACTAATGAACTCTGATATCAATTAAATCTCATACAACTAGGATCATGATCATATAATCCTCTGAGGGTTTTTTCTGGAGTATGAAACAAATTACACACGTTACGAAGCTCATTATTCAAATGTTTTATTTGTCCATCCAGAGAGTCTCCAGAATTATTGGCACCCTTGGTAAAGCTGGGTAAGGAAAAAGAAAAAAAAAAGTCTTAAAAGATGTGTGTGTATATATATATATATATATATATATATATATATATATATATATATACACACACACACACACACACTAGTGCATCTCAAAAAATTAGAATACCATGAAAAAGTTCCTTTTTTCATAATTTAATTCAAAAAGGTAAACTTTCATATATTCTATATTCATTACATGTAAAGTGAAATATTTAAAGCCTTTTTTGTTTTAATTTTGATGATTATGGCTTATAGCTCATGAAAATCAGAAATCCAGTATCTCAAATTATTAGAATATTCCCTAAGATCAATCAAAAAAAGGATTTACAATACAGAAATGTCCAACTTCTGAAAAGTATATTCATTTATACACTCAGTACTTGGTTGGGGCTCCTTTACCATGAATTCCTGTATCAATGCGGTGTGGCATGGAGGTGATCAGTCTGTGGCACTGCTGAGGTGTTATTGAAGCCCAGGTTGCTTTGATAGTGGCCTTCAGCGTATCTGTATTTTTGGGTCGGGTGTTTCTCATCTTCCTCTTGACAATACCCCATAGATTCTCTATGGGGTTCAGGTCAGGCAAGTTGGCTGACCAATCAAACACAGTTATCATGGTCAGCAAACCATTTGGTAGTAGTTTTGGCACTGTGGGTAGGTGCCAAGTCCTGCTGGAAAAGGAAATCAGCATCTCCAAAAAGCTCATCAGCAGACGGAAGCATGAAGTGCTCTAAAATCTCCTGGTAGATGGCTGTGTTGACTTTAGACTTGATAAAATACAGTGGACCAACACCAGCAGATGATATGGCACCCCAAATCATCACAGACTGTGGAAACTTCACACTGGGCTTCAAACACCTTGGATTCTGTGCCTCTCCACTCTTCCTCCAGACTCTAGAACCGTGATTTCCAAATTAAATGCAAAATGTACTTTCATCTGAAAAGAGGACTTTGGACCACTGAGCAACAGTCCATTTCTTTCTCTCCTTAGCCCAGATAAGACACTTCTGACATTGTCTCTGGCTCAGGAGTAGCTTGATATTAGGAATGCAAAAGTTGTATCCCCTTTCTTGAAGATGTCTGTTCGTGATGGGTCTTGATACACTGACACCAGCCTCAGTCCACTCCTTGTGAAGCTCTCCCAAATTCTTGAATCAACTTTTCTTGACAATCCTCTCAAGACTGCGGCCATCCCTGTTGCTTGTGCACCTTTTCCAGCCACCCTTTTCAGCAATGACCTTTTGTGGCTTACCCTCCTTGTGGAGGGCATCAGTGATCATCTTCTGGACAACAGTCAAGTCAGCAGTCTTCCCCATGATTGTGGTTGTGTGTACTGAACTAGACCAAGAGATACAGTGTTCATACTGTTTTACTCAAATTCGAAATGAAATATTCTAATATTTTGAGATGGTTTTTTTTGTTTTTGTACTGTATGCCATACTGATTAAAATTAAAATAGAAAAATGCTTGAAACATTTTAGTTTATGTGTAATGAGTCTATAATATATAACATTTTCACTTTCTTAAATAACTGATGGAAAATATTGAACTTTTTCACAATATTCTAATTTTTTGAGATGCACTAATATATATAAACTTGCTCTGCAATCTGATATTGAGTTAAGAACAAGTCGTAAATGGATCAAGACCAAGCTTTTCATCGAGTTGGCTTCATTCGTGCATTGAGTCAGTGACTGGGCTATGCTTTGTAGAATGAGGAATTGCTTCTTCTCAAACCATATTTAGCAAGACTGATGCTCAAGGAAAAAAAAAAGGAATTCCAGTAAGTCTGAGATATTTTCAAAATGACAGAAAAGATCAAGACTGGACTCAAATCCAAGACTTTCCTCCAAGAGTTGAGTCATAAAGCCCTGGGTGACAATAATTGTGAAATATTTTCTCAGTGAAATTAAATTCACCACAACTCATCTTTCCCAAGGGTGCCAATAATTCCGATGCTGACTGAAAATACATTTATATGCATCTACCAAAGGGTGTGAATCTTTTAGAATGATTTGTTTTGGGATTCACTGTCTCTGATTTGATTCAATTCGATTTGATTCGATTCAAAAGCAGTTTGTATAATACAAACGATTCGCTGTAACTCGGTACACGGTCAGCGAACGACTTCAAGAAAATTATTTTATATTTTGCGAGCATATTTCCGTGTTACATCACCGGTTAATTTGTGAATGCAGCCTGAGCCATATACATATGACTTAGCATACTGAATCATTCGCATTTGATTCGACATGATTAACGTAATGTAGAATTACAATTAAATGAATGAATTATTACAAACGTGTCGCTGCTGTATAGATGAATATTTTACTTGTGTTGATGTTGATGTAGATGTGTACACAGCCCTAGAAGGTTCCTTCAGCATACAGCATCGTAGACAAGTTCCTTTGCTTACCAAGACCTTTTATCTTTGAGGTTCCTCATGCAGTATATATTCGTCTATTTCTGTCCACTGCACAAAATAATAACGAGACATGAAGGCAGAACTAGCACACAGGAACACAGCTACTCTAATAGGCTCTGTGTCTGTGTGTGTGGCAGTAGGAGCTCATTATTCTGAACAGTAACAGGGTTCGAGTTCACGCTCTTGCTCCATCGGTGTCTGCAGGGAGCGCTTAGATATCACTATTAATCACGCAGTCAGTCTGCTGATCTGGAGTCAAGTCAAAGACATTTTCGACGCCCTCACAGCGAAAGGCCAGAGGTGTGGGTGAAATGGAAGCAATGAAGGAAGTTACTGTTGACACACCAAAGCTGATGATGTAAGAGATCACATACAATGAGCCAGACCAAAAAAAAAAACCCCAGGATGAAAAGCGTAGGGGTCTTGAATCACCCTACAGGGGTTTAGTTCAAAGTAACGACCGACTCACTGTACATCCTCCTCCTTATTCCATGATTACTTACGAAAGAAGTTAATAATCTGACAAAATACTGAATTAACAATTATTTTATTGCTCCCGCTAATGACAGTCCAATATTCAGAAATCACAGACTGTACAACAACCAATCAGAATCGAGTATTCAGTAAAGCCGTGTCATATTTTCCAATAAAAGTGCATCTAGAATCCAGAACGGTCGTTTCTCTCAAACCACAGCGAGTCTCCAACTGATTCTCCAATACTGTATTAACTGCAAAGTTGAATTCTGGGCACAAAATGTTCCATTTCTTTTGCTGTTGAAGTTTCAAGATGTTTCCCTGCTGCACACACACAGTGCATCCTGTGTGTGAATGTTTTGCCGAAATAAAAAGCGTCCTGCGTTTTATGATTCCGGAGATCGTCGAAGCAAGTGAGCAACAATATCACATCACGTGACCACGGTGGGGCGTGTCTGATCTACTTTTAGCCAAAACAAGTCTGCGTTGGCGAACATGGCGGACTCGGCTCTCCTTCCAGCCGAAAAGAAAAGGAAAGCCTGCGTAGTGAGCGCAGCTTCAAGACACAGCAAGGTTAAACGGCATGCCACTTTTCTGGACGGATAACTAAATCATTTAGCTAGCGCTTAGCTATCGATCTTAGAATCAGAATGCATGGGCTCGACTCCACGGTAGCGAGTATGGAGTTCTACACCGAAAGAAACAATAACACAAAAGCAGTAACAGAAAAAAGATGCAAATATTCGTCATTTGTCGGTTTCACGGATCTATTCGCGCACGTCAACCACAAATTACACAAATCCCTGCGATTCAAAACTCTCCGAGTCAGTGTTGATGCAGAGTCATGATGTTTTCTTGGTGGCGTCGCCATCTTGGTGTGACGCAGTTCCATAGTGATGCTAATTAGTTCAAGCTCCTCCCTTGCGTTCGGCTGGTTTCTGTTGGGCTGTACTCATACTGTTTACCTCAAGAGGGAGGACAACGACCCACATCAAAACGATCACGTGACTTTGTAGTTGGCACCTTTAAACAATAACGCATCATGCTTTTTATCCATTTATAGTTACATTTAATGTTGTGGAATATAATTAATAAAATCCTTTTCTGAGTGGACAGAGGAAGAAATACACTGATCACTCTCTCTCTCTTTCTCTCTCTCTCACACACACACAGTGTTGTAGTCGAGCCACTAAATCTTGAGTCCGAGTCCAGTCTCGAGTCCCCAGTGTTCAAGTCACTAAAGAAAATTTCAAGTCGAGTCCATGACTGATCCGAGTTGAGTCTGGGAACAAGCCCCGCCCACTATCAATAGGGAAAATAACACGAGAGAGGGTTAACACTAGCTAGTTCATTGCTCAGCAAGCAAGCCCCGCCCACTAACAGGGCAATGAACATAGCATGTCATAGGGGTGTTCTCTCCTATGTATTCTCTTGCACAAAATTAGTATACAAATTAATGTAAATATAAATATAAATATCTTATGCCAAATTATGGCATGTTACAAAAAATAAAGAAAAAATCCAAGTCTCCAATTCATGAGTCCGAATGCAGTTAATGCTCAAGTCACGAGTCCTTAAAATTAGGGCATGAGTCCTGGACTCGAGTTCTACAAGCCTGCCACACACTGATCCAATTCTACATCAGACTGGATATCCGTCTTAAAGCGAGTTGACAAAACATGATCGAAAACGATCCAAGGTTCCACTAAGCGATGTTATGGTGTTATGCAAATAAATCTGGGTTTTCTCCTTTTGGGATAATCGTTCCGATTAAACATGGCAATGGAAAAGACAAAACACGCGTTTCCGTTTCAATTTTGCGAAATGTCGATTTGCCCAAAATAACCTCATGCGAGCGTATAAATTTTTTTTCTTCAAAATGAGAGAATTTTTTCGAAATTCATCCGTTCCCATCACTCGACTAGGTTAATAGAAACACACCTAGTGTTATACAGAGCTTTGCTAAAACTCGCGACGCTGATGTCATGCTAGGTGTCGGTTTTTAATTCGCGTTTTATGCGATATGAAACCCTGATAGGAAAAACGGAGCTGTATCTCAGCGAGTTATGACGTTCACTCGAGGATTTTCAAACGCTGTAATGGCAACGAGTGGACGGCGAATAAAACTTTAGTGCCGTCTCTGAAACAGCGGTAAAAAGCACACGAGGAGAATTTAGTCGTTTGAGATATTATGCTCAATAACATGATTGTAATTTCACTGGTGTCTTTGGAGATTGTTCTTGTAAGCCGTGACACTGTAATGAATCCGATGCAAATGAGTCTGCTGCCATTTTATTAGGACACCCATTAACTACTGCGGCTAGTCCCTCAGGGGCCACATAAAGAAACTTCCCTTTTTTTTTAACAATATGAGTTATAACTGCATGCAAATGATACACACACACACACACACACACACTCTATACACCTGATAGTACAAAGAAACATCTAATTAGCTTTCCTACCACGCTTTCAGAGCTGAAAGATAATGAGAACAACAGACAGGAGTGAATATTTTTCAGTTTGTGCAATTATACGGTGGATTCTTGTTTACGTCTGAGTCATCATGCCACTCAGATCAACACCACCATCATCATCATCATCATCATCATCATCATCAATACAGAGCCATGAAGCCAGCATGAGAACGAGCGAGGCTTACTTTAATTCCATGTCTCTCTCAGTTTCCAGCAAATTTAAGCACAAACACAGCACATTTGTGTCTCGACCACAGCTGGAGTCGGACACTAAAATCTGGGTCAAAGCTTTAAGCATCTCGACAAAGAAGGGGGGAAAAAGCGCTGAAAGAAGCGTTTCAGTTCATTCGAGTTCATTTCAGTTCAACGTGCCGGATTATGAGGCCTGTCGAGCCCCGAAGCACAAACGTCTTATTGTGTTTTAATCTTTAACGCTAGAACTTTAATACCGTTCCATGTTGTTCTGAAGCCCAACAACCTCACGTATTTGATATTGTGTTGTAAATAGCAACAGGTCAGAGGCACAGCACCGCTCCTCTGAGCTCATTCCACCTCCGAAGCTTTAAAATCATCTCACCAGCTGATTTTAACAACTCCACAGCCGCACACGAGCTATATATATATATATATATATATATATATATATATATATATATATATATATAATTTTTCAATACAAAGTAAAAACTTACTGATTTTCTCAGGGGTTTGAGTCATTTTAAGGTCTGTAGTATTTTACATGTATGACAATATTTATATTTTGTTTATTGCAATCATTGCTGCTCTAGTGTTTAAAGGACATGGGACATGGATTTTTTTCTGGGTATAATTATGTATAAAGGACATAAGAAATGCCATCTAAATCACTGCAGGGCGTCAAAAATGTGAAAATCATCACATTATTCAACTTTTTTATACGTCAGCGTAAAACAATGATTCGTTAATTAGCTAGGTGGTCAGGTGACCCGTGACGTCACAAAAACTTTCCAAGGAGCCAGCGCTTGGGAATCTAATGTAAACAGGTTACCGAAATGGACACCATGGACAGTGACATTCCCGATGTTTCACAGAGATGTGAAGTTAGACCCTATCAATTCGAACCAATAGCTGGAAATTCACATGAACATGGATCTCGTCTTTACTCTGACGGGTCAGATGATTCTGAGAGTGAGAGTTCATTCAGCCCTCATGAAACTGAAAGCGGTCGGCTCGATAACACTTCCTGGTAAGTTAAAAACAATTCTGCTCAAAGGCTAATGATCTGTTGAAAGAAGTATTATTTTTGTATCATACATTGAAAGTTCATCATAGATCTAGCTAAAGTCCGTTGCAAGCTAGTTTTTTTTGCTGATATTTTTCGAGATTGATTGAGATACAATGCTTCCAGAGTCCGAGATGAAAACATTCAAAATGGCGAAACGCCATCACACAGCCAACAACACTACGCCATTTGGCAAAAGAGATGAAAATTAAGAAAAGTTAAATAAACTTACCAACATAACTTAACATTTATTTAAATGTCCATTAATGTTACAGGATTTCTTGGCTGTCTCTACAGTTGTAGGAATGTTAGGCCCTGTATATTATGGCGCTATCACTGCCTCCATGAACCCGGCTATACGGCCTCTTAAATTTGGCTTGGCAATTAATATCGCTCAGTACCTGAGTATTAATGTTGAAAGAATCCTCAGTGAAATGGTCCGAACACAGTTTGTGGGAAACAGTAGGTGCAAAGTTTTTTCTATGGCAGTAGTGAGCCCACACTTTCCTCAGCTTCGGGTCCTTGGGGAATGCAAAAAAACTTACTCCAGGGCATTTCCCATTGGAATTATTGCAACCATAAGCAGCACAATACACCATGATGTCCAATGTACGTTAAAGACTATAAAAACAATTTTCTTGTCATTCACTTCTCCATTCATCTACCCGCTTGTGCTGTGCCCGAAAGTTTTTGTGACGTATGATCACGTGACAGCGGCTCTTCCGGTTGTAAAATATGCATATCGGAGCTCGAGCAGAAATGCCATATAATCATCACGAATATAACGATTTTGCTGAATTTAATTGATGATTTTGTATTTGTTGATGCAATTAATTGATATTTTTAATGGAAAGAAACTGATATAGCGTGCATTTATGTTTCATGTCCCATATCCTTTAAGGTGTTGGGTTAAGAATCAGAAGGTTATGAGTTCAAATCCTGGTTAAGCATGAAAAAAGATCTGTGAAAAAAATGCTAATTAGGTTGATAGAAATAGATAAACAAGAGGAAATACTCAGTAGGTGTAGACAGAGAGGATGTAGATAGAAGAAAGAAAGACAAAAGAAGGGATGGAGAATCCATTTTAAGAATCTTAGATAATCCAACATTTGACCTTGGTTGGAAATTATGAACTAGGTTAAAAAAAATTTACTCAGATTAAAAAAAAAAAAATTCACCTCAGTTGAAATTTTTTGAACCTGTAACAGATTCATTCTGCCAATGCAGAAAAAAATCAATCAATCAATCAATCAATCAATCAATCAATCAATCAATCAATCAATCAATCAATCAATCAATCAGTTAATCCATCCATCCACCCATGAGCTATCTAACTGCATGTCATTTCTCTTATGAAACCATGTGCAGGTCCATTTCACTGTATCATTCCCAGAAACTGTCGATGTGAACTCAGGTAAACCCCATGAGACTAAATATGTGAAAAAGAAAAGAAAATAATAAATAAATCACATTTCAAAAGTATTTGCTTAAATGTAAAAATAGAAAAATATTGTACATGCAGGCGGCACGGTGGTGCAGTGGTTAGCGCTGTCGCCTCACAGCAAGAAGGTCCTGGGTTCGAGCCCCGGGGCCGGCGAGGGCCTTTCTGTGCGGAGTTTGCATGCTCTCCGCGTGTCCGCGTGGGTTTCCTCCGGGTGCTCCGGTTTCCCCCACAGTCCAAAGACATGCAGGTTAGGTTAACTGGTGACTCTAAATTGAGCGTAGGTGTGAATGTGAGTGTGAATGGTTGTCTGTGTCTATGTGTCAGCCCTGTGATGACCTGGCGACTTGTCCAGGGTGTACCCCGCCTTTCGCCCGTAGTCAGCTGGGATAGGCTCCAGCTTGCCTGCGACCCTGTAGAAGGATAAAGCGGCTAGAGATAATGAGATGAGATGAGACTGTACATGCACTGCATGTGAAGAAAGTATGAGTTGTGTTTCTTTAAAAAAAAAAATCACATAATTGTGTTTTACATCTCATCCATCCACCCATCCATCCATCCGTTATCTGTAGCCGCTTATCTTGTGCAGGGTTGCAGGATCCTATCCCACCTGACTATGGGTGAGAGGCAGGGTTCACCCTGGGGTTCATGCTGGACAAGTCACCAGGTCATCTACATAGAGACACACAACCATTCACACTCACAGTGAGTGACTGTCCGTTCCCCTCTAGTTATCCTAACCTGCACGGCTTTGGACCGTGAAGGAAACTCATGCAGACATGGGGAGAACATGCAAACTCCACACAGAAAGGGCCGTGTCAGCCACTAGGCTCGAACCCAGAACCTTCTTGCTTGCTATGAGGCGGCAGTGCGAACCACTACACCACTGTGCCGCTCTTAAATCTTATGTAATGATGAAACTGCATGGGGAAAGCATGAACTGTGGGGGGAAAAAGTCAATAGATAGATAGATGCACTACATGTGAAAAAGAAATGGATCCTGAGGGAAGAAAAATCAACCAATCAGATCGTATTGAAAACAGCATGTATGAAAAGTCCACTGGAATACGTGACAAATGTGTGAAAACAAACAAATAACACATAAAGCATCTAAAAACATATCTGGATATTTGGACATGTGAAGTTCGTGGGACTTTTCTGTCCAGGAAAAAACACAGCAGCACAAATCCTCCTCTTGAATAAACACCTGCCTGCTTTCAGGAATCTTTTCACCAGTCAACTCTTCCCTTCTTTCCCTTCTGTTCTCCTCATTCCTTACTGAGATAAAGGGAATGAGCTCATTTCCGTGACACTGAAACGGATAAACAAACACAGGGCAGTGCGTTTTGAACCCTCCTACAGCCTCAAAGTGAAAAGTGAAAGCACCACTCACAGGTAAAGACGCTTTTCTCCGGTATTCCGCAGGAGCGAGCGAGAGAGAGCGAGAGCGCGCGCTGGTCCCCGTTACTCCGCGCGCCTCTCACTCCTCCGGCTGCTTAAAGAAGTTTAGTGACGTCAAACAACCAATTACAACAGCATGCGAACTGCTGACCATTTAAAGGGGCCGTGCGTATCCCCCCCCAACACACACACACCCACACGCACACCCGCACCCGCGCACATGCACCCACGCACACGCACATAGACAGATGCAGACTTGTGAACCCCCAGAGAACTAGAAGAGGTAGATCAGATTGTGTGGTGCAGCCACGCCCTTCTTGGAGGGTTCAGGGGCATGCACACACACACACACACACACACACACCACCACCAGGAAGATTTTGTAAAATGGTGCATTTTCCTGAATTCTCATGCCTCTTTTCCACCAAATCAGTTCCAGGGCTGGTTCGGGGCCAGTGCTGGTGCTGGTTCACAACTCGTTCAACTCGCAAGCCAGCTGAGAACCAGTTTGCTTTTCCATAGCTCGCGGTGCTAAGGGAAGACACATCAGTTACGTCACTGTATACGTCATTACGTCGCTGTATACGTCAGTTACGTCGCTACGTTTGCATAAACCTTGGCGCGAATATCGAAGCAAAAACAACAAGGAAGAAGCAGCAACAACAATAATAATAATGGATGACTTCACGTTTGTACAGCTGCTGCTTCTCGTCGCTTAAAAACGGCAATCTTTCGCGGTCTTGTTATTGTTGTTGGTCTTAACAACTCCGCCCCCCCGCTGACGTAAGCGGTTCTTTCCTCTGGCCCAGCAGAGAGTTGGTGCTAGCCTGGAACCGGTTTTTCTGGCCCCAGAGCCAGTTCTTTGTCAGTGGAAACAGAAAACCCGGTTCCAAACTAAGCACTGGCCCCGAACCAGCCCTGGAACTGCTTTGGTGGAAAAAGGGCCTCAGTGACTTGATCAGGAAATCAGCCCGACGTTCTGTACTTCACAAACTCCACACTTCTCACCTCGCCTCGATGCTCGATGATCCGACAACCAAGTCGCCTTGTCCTTGTTGTCATAGCGAATCTTGTTTTTTTTTCCTTCAAAGTTTTCATTGCGGTGGTGTAGTGGTTAGCACTATCGCCTCACAGCAAAAAGGTTCTGGGTTCGCAGCCGGCGAGGGCCTTTCTGTGCGGAGTTTGCATGCTCTCCGCGTGTCCGCGTGGGTTTCCTCCGGGTGCTCCGGTTTCCCCCACAGTCCAAAGACATGCAGGTTAGGTTAACTGGTGACTCTAAATTGACCGTAGGTGTGAATGTGAGTGTGAATGGTTGTCTGTGTCTATGTGTCAGCCCTGTGATGACCTGGTGACTTATCCAGGGTGAACCCTGCCTCTCGCCCGTAGTCAGCTGGGATAGGATCCAGCTTGCCTGCGACCCTGTAGGACAGGATAAGTGGCTACAGATAATGGATGGATGGATGGATGGATGGATGGATGGATGGATGGATGGATGGAAGTTTTCATTGCTCACGATCACCAGAGCATGTTTGGTTTGTACAAACACTCATCATACTGTATCTTATCACGCCACCACTGTATCCACACTAGGGCAGTTTTGTTAGCTTCCAGAAGGTCTTGGTCTGAGCAGCTTGGGCTCAATGGAGATCCTCAGAGTAAGTGATCCATGGTTTGGACAGGTTCACCACAGGGGCACGCAGCGCTTGCGGTGAGAAGGTTGTCTCCTGTTTTGCAAACCTTGGCTCTCGTACGAGTTAATGTGACCCAATCTTTCCTGCAGAGGGAAGTTCCATCCTCACTGGGTTTAGGGACAGCCTCGTCATGGTGGGATTGATCGTTCGCAATCCATTCCTTGAGTCTGTACTCTGATGACCTCAAGTTCTCTAAACCAGTGACCGTTGCAAAGCTCTTCCGCAATCGGAGTCTTCTTGTTACTCCGTGATAATTATAAAGTGGGTGTCTATTGTCAGTCATTTGCTTGTTTACAAACACTGACACGATTTGATGTAATGTGACCTCATTGCCAATTCGCTAGAACTATAATGAGAGCCAATGGAATGGCGCAATAGGACAGAGCGATACAATTTAGACTCGTTATCATTATCGCGCCGTTCCATTGGCTCTCGGCTTCACTTAATATGACTATTCGACACTGTATCCTTGTATCCACTGTGCTAAAAACAGCTGAAGTAAGATCAGAAAAGTGAATCCAACAGTGTTCGCTGATTATTTTGTAATGTGGTCATTTTTAGAACTAAAAGTAGTCGGTGGTATTCATCCGTCAAAAGCAGTAAACTCCAACTTTGGTGGGCCATGTTTTCACAGAGCTCACTTTGCTTTGTGCACGGAGGCATTGTCATGCTGGAACAGGTTCGGGCCTCTTAGGTCCAGTGAAGTGAAAGTGTAATACTATAACGTACAAAGGCATTGCACACAAGTCTGGGCTTCTGACTTTGTGGCAACAGTTTGGAGATGAACGAAATATAAAGGGTCAGGTGTCTGCATAATTTTGGCCATGAATTTTTTCACTTATAAAACCTATCTGTCACAGTGGTTTCTTCATGTTAAATATAGCCACAAGCGGCGATGAAGGACCTGAGCACCTCCAGGATACCAAATCTGGCATGAATCCAGCAAACTACCTAGGAGGAGAACGTCAAAATGTAACATGTCAAAACGCACAAAACCAAAAATAACTCACTTCCTCTTGAGTAAGGCTAATACAATGTACATTATGATTTTGTTCGCCTTGGGGCACCCAACACACCGACCAAATTTGACATGGGTAGGTGAAACTATATATCGGGCAAAAGTCTCAATGACATGGGGGCACTACTGAGTCCCCCGGACACACCTGGGGCCAAGTCTCTATCTCTGAGTAGCAGTAGCCAGGACTGATGTGTGTACCAAATTTCATGAGATTTCACTCACCTCAAAAATGGCCAAGTCTTGAATAATAATAATAATAAGCTTAGGGCGGCACGGTGGTGTAGTGGTTAGCGCTGTCGCCTCACAGCAAGAAGGTCCGGGTTCGAGCCCCGTGGCCGGCGAGGGCCTTTCTGTGCGGAGTTTGTATGTTCTCCCCGTGTCCGCGTGGGTTTCCTCCGGGTGCTCCGGTTTCCCCCACAGTCCAAAGACATGCAGGTTAGGTTAACTGGTGACTCTAAATTGAGCGTAGGTGTGAATGTGAGTGTGAATGGTTGTCTGTGTCTATGTGTCAGCCCTGTGATGACCTGGCGACTTGTCCAGGGTGTACCCCGCCTTTCGCCCGTAGTCAGCTGGGATAGGCTCCAGCTTGCCTGCGACCCTGTAGAACAGGATAAAGTGGCTACAGATAATGAGATGAGATAATAAGTTTTAGGAAAACAATAGGACCCTGCACCTCAGTGCAGCGCCCTCTGGTAGACACCAGAGGCCGCACACCTCTGGTGCTCATCCCTTAATAAAATAAAATAATATAAAAGCTGATATAAAGAAGATATTAACTAATGTCAAGTAGTAAATGAAGTTGTTGTGAGTTCAGGTGTGTTTTGGTGACAGAACTTGGGAAAGGTGGATGTTGCTTGGAATTCCGAGTTGAAAGACTTTTCCATTGCATTTTTCCCTGTCAGAGATCAGGCTTTTCCGAGTTTCTCCAAGCACAATGGATTACATCATGAGGAACTTTTCTCGACTTTCCAAATAGGCATTCCAGTTTTCCAAAACTTCCTGAAATAGTCTCATTTCGTAAATAAGAAATAGCTTTGTGAAAATAATTAATGTCAAATATGCAAAATACATCTACACCTGCCCCAATGACTTGAGAACTCAACATGGACAAAGTACCCAACTTCATTACTTAAGTCAAAGTGCAGATCCCACCGGTCAAATGTTACTCCGATTCAAGTGAAAGTTCTCCAGTCAAATTTTTACTTAAATTAAAGTACTGAAGTACTCACTTTTAAAAATACTTAAGTATTAAAAGTACATTTTCTGTCAACGCATCATTGTATTATTGCCACAACGCTTACAAAACCTAATGCTGTTACCAAAGACAGAAATGTGAATTCACAAAATGAACGCATGCTGTGCATCATGGTGGTTTAATGTTAAGCTAGCTAGTCAGTGACGCTCCACCTGACTTCTAGCAAACTCTTTCAAACTCAATCATATTGGGTAGCTAACGCTACTAGAAAAGAAACATTTCTACATTCTGTTTATTTGGCAAGATTATGCTAAAACATATTTCTTAAAGGACTTCAGATAAGTTAATGTTATTCATGTTAGCGTAACTCTGTTTTTACATGCTAACTAACAGTGTCCAAGTTAACTAGCTATGTGTTAACGTTAGCCGTGGACAAGGCTACGGCAACTTGGCGGGCAAATCCATAGAAAGTAATTTGACTAACCAGACTGCATAGCTACGTTTGCAATGTTATCACCAGCTCTAAAAGCACAGACAGCTTCGTTGCAAGCTTTCTCTTGGAATAAAACGTTTATATCCCTCAATATGCTTCCGCAGGTCAGACAGCGAGTTTTTGTAGGCCGCAATGTGGTTCGTTTTCGGCAAACAAAGCAAACATTTAAAACGAAACAAAACTTTATTCCTTTCTGAAAACTGAAACATGGGTTCTAGGTAAAGCCATGAGTGCGTTCATTCCCCAGAAGAACCGCCTCCTTCCATTCTGCCATCAACTGATCGTGTTAAATAACGCTGTTGAGAAATAACTGAACTTGATTTTATCCAGTCTATGGACGTGACGTGACCCTAGTGATTACTGATCGGCTCTCAGTGTCACCTGCGGAAAAACCAATCACGTTTTAGAAAAGAAAAGAAAAAAGCATCCACTTTCAAAGCCGCGTCATAGTAACGAGTAACGAGGACCTTGATAGAAATGTAGTGGAGTGAAAAGTACGATATTTGTCTTTCAAATGTAGTGAAGTTAAAGTCATAAGTTTCCGAAAAAAAAAACTTAAGTACTGATACTCAAAAAGTGTACTTACCAGCAAGTACAGAACTCAAATAAATGTACTTCGTTACTGCCCACTTCTGCAGTATTTACACGGGACTCGCACAGAGCCCTGAGTGCTGCTGCTGCTGCTGCTAATCAGTGAATGAGGGGACAATCAGAGAGTGATGCTCTCACCTGCGTTTGTGTTTGCATGATATGAAATTTCTGTGTGCCTGCACACGCTAATTACGAGCCGACAGAAACCCACGTATCAGATTAAAAGTTGTGCAATCAGTGACACTGTTGTGCGAACAGAATCTAATCTGTTGTCAAGCTAAGAGGTGTTTGCAGACACGTTAATGACCGACGCCTGAATATGTTCACTGAAGCAGTGACAACTGGGCTATGTTTGACTTTCTTTTTTTAATCAGAACAAATATAATTGGGTTGTTTGCTAAAGGTTTTTTATAGTCCACTTGGAAATCAACTCATATCACACACACACACACACACAAGAATCTGATCAAATTCATCACTGAAGCAACCCATTTTGAAAGGTTCTCTGTTCTGGAATCTCATCTCATCTCATTATCTCTAGCCGCTTTATCCTGTTCTACAGGGTCGCAGGCAAGCTGGAGCCTATCCCAGCTGACTACGGGCGAAAGGCGGGGTACACCCTGGACAAGTCGCCAGGTCATCACAGGGCTGACACAGAGACACAGACAACCATTCACACTCACATTCACACCTACGCTCAATTTAGAGTCACCAGTTAACCTAACCTGCATGTCTTTGGACTGTGGGGGAAACCGGAGCACCCGGAGGAAACCCACGCGGACACGGGGAGAACATGCAAACTCCACACAGAAAGGCCCTCGCCGGCCCTGGGGCTCGAACCCAGGACCTTCTTGCTGTGAGGCGACAGCGCTAACCACTACACCACCGTGTCGCCTGTTCTGGAATCTACCCAAAGCAAAACAGAGTTATACCCCAGGTTCTGTATTCATCTTGAGGAAGTGCTTTACACTCCCCGGCCACTTTAATAGGAACTTGTTGTTGTTGATTCTAAGATCCCTGTTCTTGGCTGCAGGAGTGGAACCCAGCGTGCTCTTCTGTTTTCTGCTGCATGCTGAGATGCTTTTCTGCTCACCACGGTTGTAAAGAGTGATTATATGAGTTACTATATCCTTCCTGGCAAAAAAGCTCAAACCAATCTTGTCATTTTCCTCCAGTGTTGTTGTCGAGTCATGAAACCTTGAGTCCCGTCTCGAGTCCCCAGTGTTCAAGTCCAAGTCATGAAAGAAAATTTCGAGTCAAGTTCCGAGAACAAGACTCCAACTACACCATTTGACGCTGCCTTTAGGTGAAAGCGTCTCTGCTACTGTGTTGGACTAACGTTCCTGCTTGACTGCACCATTTTAGTTAACAGGCTGCAGATAAAAAGCTTGTTCAGCACTCAGCAAGCCCCACCCACTATCAACAGGGAAAGTAACACGAGCGAGGGTTAACACTAGCTAGTTCATCGCTCAGCAAGCAAGCCCCGCCCACTATCAACAGGGCAATGAACATCGCGTGTCACTTTTTTCTCTGGGTGGAGTCTCGCCAAATGACAATTGAAGTTCGAGGTTGTCCTCGTCGTCTCCTCGATAGTTCTTCTACACATGTAACACATAGCAGGGCATTCTTTCCCGCTGCACGAGAAGTCTGTATAAGCAAAGCAGACAATCCTAGCGGCGTTCTCTCCAGGCGTTTTAGCGCTGTTAACGTTAGTTTGTTCCTCAACATGACGTATGAACAGGTGAATGTGCATTCTCTTGCACAAAATTAGTATAAAAATTAATGTAGATCTAAATATAAATATCTTATGACAAATTATTATGGCATGTTACAAAAAAATAAAGAAAAAAATCAGAGTCCGCGTCTCCAGTTTATGAGTCCGAATGCAGTTAATGCACGAGTCCGAGTCCAAGTCTGAGTCACAAGTCCTTAAAATTAGGGCACGAGTCCTGGACTCGAGTACTACAAGCCTGCTTTCCTCGGACCTCTTTTATCAACAAGGTGTTTGTTCACTCAGTGTTTTTTGTTTTTCGCACCATTCTGTGTAAACTCTAGAGACTGCTGTTTGTGTGTGAAAACCCTGAAATACTCAAACCAGCAGTCCATCCGGCTCAAACCAACACCCATGCCACAGTGAAAGAAAGTCACACTTCACTGTGAGATCACAATTTTTCCCATTCTGCGTGTTTCTGGGAGCTGGGAGGAATCTGGAACACCCGGAAAAGAGCCACACAAGCCCAGAGGGAACATATAAAACTCCGCCTGAGCTCAGGATTGAACCAGGGAGCCGTGAAGAATCATCTCCACCCTTTGGTATTTCAATGTTATAAATATGACTGAATGATTGTGAGACTCGGTACACTCCTTGAACAAAGAACATTCTGAAATGATTCACTGCATAATTAAGGGATCTAAGTATTTAGTAAAGATGAATGAGTATTATTTTATCATTTGGTTAATTATTTATTATTAATTATTATTTAAGCTGCTCTCGTTTCCGTAATCCTTTCTGCTGCTTTGTGTTTTAATTTATGACTCATGTCTTTACTTCTTTATCATTTAAGCAACACTTTGTTTCAAAGCTCTCACAATTAAAGGTAGCTTCCTATCAGGGAACTGAGAACGACTCTCAAATCAACCAAATCAGGAATGAAAGAAATCTATATACTGTACTTTATTAAGTCTAGTCTATTTAATCCAGATAAAACCCCTTCCAGAGCAGCCTTCCATACTGCTGTAATTTATCTGGTCTAGTTATTTCATAAACAAGTCCATTAGAGCAATCTGCTAACGACGCTCGCTCTCATTCGCCGGTCTGTGTGTCTCATTTGCAAATTAATTACCCGCTCTTCCAGACCTCATTGTGAATATTAATCCTGACAAAAACAGAGATCTCATTTAGATGTGATTAATTGTAGATTATATACGGTTTTTTTAGCTCATTTTCATTACGATGAGAAGAAGCGGCGGCTCGTCCATAGCAGCAGGTTGTATCCTGTATTTATTAAACGTACAACAAATATTCATCCTCATAAAGTCCATGTTTGCATCTCCATCTGTTTTAAATTACACTCATCGGCTACTTTAATAGGAACTGCTTGTTGTTTTTGAGTCTAAGATCCCTCTTCTTGGCTGCAAGACTGTATTCTGTATTCTGTTGCATGCTGAGATGCTTTTCTGCTCACCATGGTTGTAAAGAGCGATTATATGTGTTACTATATCCTTCCTGGGAAAAAACGCTCGAACCAAACCGTCCATTTTCCTCTGTGTGTGAAAACCCCAGGAGATCAGCCGTTTCTGAAATCCTCAAACCAGCAGTCCATCTGGCTCAAACCAACACCCATGCCACAGTGAAAGAAAGTCACACTTCACTGTGAGATCACAGTTTTTCCCGTTCTGATGTTTGAACATTGTGAACATTAACTGAAGCTCTTGATTTGGATCTGCGTGATTTTATTTGATGCATCATGCTGCTCTCAATTAATACTAATGACCTCAATTATTATTATTATTATTTTAAAATTGCTATTTGACACATATTGATAGAGCTCCACTGGGGCTGGAATCACGCTGCCCCATGCAACAAACTATGGGGTGCCAAGTATCACCGGGCCCATTTCGTAGACGAAATGCATTTTGTCCATCACAGAATGCATTTCGTCATCACAAAATGCATTTCGTCCATCACGAAATGCATTTCGTCCGATGAAATGCATTTTGTGATGACGAAATGCATTCTGTGATGGACGAAATGCATTTCGTCCACGAAATGGGCCCGGTGACACTTGGCACCCCATAACAAACATAACAGTTAACAGGGTTGCCAGATTGTGTCAGTTTAAATAAACTTTCCTTGTTTTGCAGCAAATAATCTGAATTAAGTCAAACAAATTTCTGCAACGTAGCTTCATGGTGTCTAAATGTATCTCGGTTTTCAAATTCTCGATTATTTTGGAATACTTTCAGGTCTTCTGTGTGCTTTTTGTCATAGGGTTGTGATGGAAATTTTGGCAACCCTGTTTAACGATATAGCAGAATCAAAAGCACGTACCCTCAAACTACCTCTCATTTTTCTTTCTTGACGCTAATAAGATTTGAAAAACAAACAAACACGCAGCTTATCATGTTACCAAGAAACACCAAAAAGCGTACACTCGTCCTTCCTGAAGATTTTCCTGTTCCGTTACTTCTGGTTGTTACAAAGTGCTGATAAAGGGGACTCCGTCCGTAAAATCTCACCATGTGAACGATTATACGTTTTTTTTTAAATGCTATAATAACATTTTTAATCATTTATTATCAGTCTTACATTATGTGGCCATTCAACATCCAAGAAGTCTATAACTGTGTATAGTTTACAGCAAATTAAAGGGAAACTGAAGGCAAATTTTTTATCAAAATTCTATTTATCTCATTTTATTAAATATAGGAACGCATTTTTGATCGCTATTTTGTCGCTGCTATAGCAAGTTCTGAGTGTGTGAAATATGCTCTGTAATATATCAGTCCATATGTCAAAGCAATGGCCGTAAACGAGATTCGTTGAGACCTGTGCGAGACATCGTAGGACGGAAGGAAAACGTACAGCACAAATCAAAGCAACCGACATCTGCCAACGTTGTCAAAAGACGCGCGCGCCCTCTTTCGAATGCTGACGTAATCAAGCCGGAAGTTTTATTTGTTTTAATAGCAATCGGGAAAGTTTGAAAAAAGTAGGCAGTAATCGTCATTTAAACTCGTTTTTGTGCAATATTTCGTTTGGAAAACAGTTTTCAAAATGGCGGCACTGACACCTGGCTGACGCTTCACGTTTCGAAGTCTCGCACAAGTCTCGTGAAGATCGCGCGGATAAGTGACGCCTGCCGTGGACCAAACGAACTAAATTCAACACGGCTAAAAACCGAATAGGCCGATAAATATAATATTTAACTGCAATTAGTTGCCAATATGAGTTATGATATAAGGTTACTAAAACCGAAAACGTAATTGAATAACACGTTAATTAAGAAATAAAGCAAGTTTAAAAATGACTTCAGTTCTCTAATCAACACCTTCTGACCAACAGGGTTGTGGTTTTGAGCCACAAAGATGGAAACAACAGACGTCTCGAGGAGAAAGAGAACTCATTCCACTGCGCTCGCTCTATTAGAGTCCAATGGTAATGCTAATGATGGCATTGCGACTCAGAGGAGGATCATTAGCTGCTGTCTTTTCATCCTGTGGTGGTCTGCGAGGACTTCAGACTGAAGCTGATTGTCTGAAAGCAAAGTGAATCATTCATAAGAGAAAGAAAGAAAGAAAGAAAGAAAGAAAGAAAGAAAGAAAGAAAGAAAGAAAGAAAGAAAGAAAGAAAAGCAGAATTTCCGCCTTTCTGTGTGATCCGCTCGGGAGTTTTATTCCTGTCCTCCGGAATTTGTGTGTTCGTGTCTCTGATAGTGCAGTGTGTTTAGAGAGTTGCCTCAAGGCCATATGTTGCACTCATCCGGTGCAAAATGTTGTCATTTCGCTTCACTCTGACGCAACGATCTCCAAATCAAACATCAGGCAAGCGTAACTGAGGAGCGGTGAATAAACTATCATACATTCAATCTCGTTTGGTGACTCAAATATTAAAGCAGTTCAACATTTTGATTCAGTGATTTGTTTACTCGTGCGATCTCAAAGAAACAGATGAACTTAATATACAAAGAGAAGAGTGTTGATTAAGAAGAGGAAGAAGAAGCAGAAGAAGGAGGAGAGGTTGGGGGACAGGGTTTGGCAAGCTTTTAAAAAAGTCTCATTCATGTTACCTAGCAACATCTTCTACGCAGTGTGAAAGGTCAGACAAACTTGTAGAAGATCCGAGACACTCCTCCATGCACAACACTCAGCAGCTCATTTATATTCTTTGGTGTGTGTGTGTGTGTGTGTGTGTGTGTGTGTGTGTGTGTGTACTTCCTTCTTTTAATCCAGAGCACAGGTTTTTAAACAGGGCTCAAATTCCATGATGGAGATGGCCATCGCAAAAACATCCATCTGCTTTGAAGAAGAAGAAGACTTTATTATACATTACAGCACAGTGAACTTCTTTTCTTCACATATCCCAACTTGTTAGGAAGTTGGAGTCAGAGCGCAGGGTTAGTCATATATGATATGGTGTCTCCTGGAGCAGAGAGAGTTAAGGGCCTTGCTCAAGGGCCCAACAGTGGCAGCTTGGTGGTGCTGGGGCTTCAACCCCTGACCAGTTTGCATGTTTGTTTGGGGTATGGAGTTAACATTTGATGAGACCACTGACTCTAGTGGAATACGATACGATATGATATTTAACAGTTATTCCCCGAAAGCTGAAGTGAGCTGATAGCACTCTAATCCATGTACGACCAGATTGAGTGGAATAACTGTTTTATTCTATCCACATTCACTGGATTTTGAGAAACGGAGCATTTTTATTTTTATTTTTAGCAAATTCAATCAATCAAAACTTTATACAAAACGTCCGACAAAATAATTTCTGCTTAGAATGTAAACAAACCGGCGAAATGACAGGAGAAATTTGTGAAAAATGTGATATAATAATAATAATTCTTGAAAAATTAAAAAAAAGATACATTCTTCCCATCAAATACTTTCATTCCATATTTTGTTGCTTTTTTTGTATTTTTTTATTTTTTGTATTATTTTATATTTTTATTTTTTATAGAGTTTTTATTTCGTCCTCGGTTGGTTCAGCAACACGTCCGCCATTTTGTTTTCCTCTACTCACGGTATATGAGCTGATATCCTTGTATCTGATTAGAGTAGCCAATCAGAGCGCGTGATTGCTCATATCCAGCGAATGTGGATAGAATAATTAACAATTATTCACCGAAGGCTATTATTCATTTCAGTTGTTATTCACTGATATTCACTGAGCCTGAGGCGGGTAATTGTTTTACTATAAATACACAGATGATTATTTTTAAAAAATAATTTATTTCAATCTTCAAAAGCTGCATGTAAACATTTACATGCAGCTTTTGAAGACTGAAATAAATTATTTTTTTAAATTTCACACTAACTTTGTGGCGCAGACTTGTGCCACTTATCTACGCCGAGTCACATAAAATACTTTGTTTTGAAATCAGTAAAATAAATCCCAACCCTGCCTTCCCTTTGAATAGTTTTAGACCAAATTTCTGAGCATCATTAGTGCTTTTATTTTCGGAACAGCATTTCTCATCATCTGTAATTCTTCCTCACGTACGGTGACAAAGCGATCGGCCGCCATTTTGCCGAGTCGCTCGAGGTGATTATCGAGAAATAGTCCGAATTCCTCGACCAATCGGAGCGCACGATTTTCTGTAATCACCTCTGTGTTTATACTAAAATACAATATAATACAATTTAGATTCACAATTTGATATTTGAAGATACCACCGAATCTGTTGAGGTTCAGAAAGAACACAGCAATTCTTTCCATGGTTGATGATACTACTGAAATACTACTGAGAATATTACTATTAAAGTGCTACTTTGTTCAGAATCTGATCGTGTTAATTCGGAAATGATGACGTAGAGAAGGAATATTTTAAAAGGATCAACGTTACGGGCAAATCACCTTACCGGTCTGTTTATACAGTACATCAGCTTTAAAATATGAATTATTTTTTACTCAGCAGTTGTCTGCGCTTTTTAAATAATAATAATAATAATAATACAGTGGTGTAGTGGTTAGCGCTGTCGCCTCACAGCAAGAAGGTCCGGGTTCGAGCCCCGTGGCCGGCGAGGGCCTTTCTGTGCGGAGTTTGCATGTTCTCCCCGTGTCCGCGTGGGTTTCCTCCGGGTGCTCCGGTTTCCCCCACAGTCCAAAGACATGCAGGTTAGGTTAACTGGTGACTCTAAATTGAGCGTAGGTGTGAATGTGAGTGTGAATGGTTGTCTGTGTCTATGTGTCAGCCCTGTGATGACCTGGCGACTTGTCCAGGGTGTACCCCGCCTTTCGCCCGTAGTCAGCTGGGATAGGCTCCAGCTTGCCTGCGACCCTGTAGAACAGGATAAAGTGGCTACAGATAATGAGATGAGATAATAATAATAATAATAATAATCAACTGGTAATCAGTGATAATTGATTTATGACTGTCTTGGCCATTTTACTTAAAAATAAATTGACGCATCAGTCCTAATAGTGCAATCGTTACACCCGTAGTTTGGGAGTGGTGAAAGTCTTAACCTCCTGGTAGAGGCAACCAAACCAGGTTTTATACTGATACGGTACTATGATAAATACGATATGTGTGTCTTTTGTATCTGCATCCATTTATACCTTATATTTTTGCTGACAGTCCTTTGGTTTATTGCTATAAACACTTTTCCTGAAGTTAATAAACTCTTCTGTCCACTATATTTTCCCGCTTTGACCTCTGACTGTTACAGTATATATTATACACTCACACATACCCACATGTACACTTTTCTCTCCCCCGTGCATCATGTCTGCTATATTGAGTCTGGAATACAGGTGGCTTTAATCTTCTCTGTCCGAACAGTACCTATTTGGAGGGCACTCGAAAGCACTACTTATATAATAATAATAAAAAAAAAAAAAAAAAAAAACTTGGGGTTGCTTTTACTGAGTCTAAGTGGGTTCCTGGTGTGTGTGTGTGTGTGTGCGTGCGCGTGTGTCTGTCTGCCTGCCTGCATGCATGCGTGTCTCCTTTGTCTGAGAAAAGGCATGTTTCATATCACAGGTGTGACACAAATTTGATTTCGATAATACAGCGAGCATTTTGTTGATTGATTGAGGCCCCGCACTTTTAATCCATCACTTCAATAAATGCTTGTCATGGTTTATGATGTGAGTTCTTTCACACAACACACACACACACAACACACAACACACACACACGGGATCACTCTCTTACCCACGTTCATATTTCATAGACCACATGCTCTGCACGCTGATGCACTGTGTGTTCTGACACTTTTCTATCCTAGCCAGCATTCACTTTTTCAGCAATTTGTGCTTCAGTAGCTCTTCTGTGGGATTGGACCAAACAGGCTAGCCCTCAATGTGCATCAGTGAGCCTTGGGCTTCCATGACCCTGTCCCTGGTTCACCAGTTGTCCTTCCTTGGACCACTTTTCACAGATACTAATCACTGCATCCCGGGAATAAAGATCTGCCGTTTTGGAGATGTTCTGGCCCAGTCGACCCCGGTCAAAGTTCTCAGATGTGTAAACTTGCCCATTTTTCCTGCTTCCAACACATCAACTTCTACAACTGATTGTTCACTTGTTGTGTAATATACACTATCGCACCACTTAACAGGTGCCGGTGTAACGAGATAATTAACAGTTATTCCAAGAAATCAAGTCGTACATGAGCTGATAGCCGACGAGGTGCATAGCACCAAGTCAACTATAATCCATGTATGACAAGATTGAGTGGAATAAGTGTTTTATTCTGTCCATATTCACTGGATTTTGAGAAACAGAGCAGTTTTGTTTTCATATTTTTTTTGCAAATTCATTAAATAAAAACTTTATACAAAACGTCCAACGAAATCATTTCTGCTTAGTCGGACTTCTTAAAAACCTATCGATGGCTGCATGAATTGACTTTAGTGGTGTTGTTTTTTGTAGAAAGCGCCGTCTTGCTGTCAAGGTATAGAATAGCTTTAGACATTTATTTAATTCTTCCTCGGACATTTCAGTTCTGTACTTTTCAAACTTCTTTGAGCTTTTGAACCAGTCTAAAAAATTCAACAAGTTTTAATGCTTAAAGATCTCATCGCATCTCATCTCATTATCTGTAGCCGCTTTATCCTGTTCTACAGGGTCGCAGGCAAGCTGGAGCCTATCCCAGCTGACTACGGGCGAAAGGCGGGGTACACCCTGGACAAGTCGCCAGGTCATCACAGGGCTGACACATAGACACAGACAACCATTCACACTCACATTCACACCTACGCTCAATTTAGAGCCACCAGTTAACCTAACCTGCATGTCTTTGGACTGTGGGGGAAACCGGAGCACCCGGAGGAAACCCACGCGGACACGGGGAGAACATGCAAACTCCGCACAAAAGGCCCTCGCCAGCCACGGGGCTTGAACCCAGGACATTCTTGCCGTGAGGCGACAGCGCTAACCACTACGCCACCGTGCTGCCCATATTTTGTTCCTTTTTTTTTTTTATTTTTTATGGTTTTGTTTTCGAGGAGTGTTTTATTTCATCCTCGGTTGGTTCAGCAACACACTCTGAGATTTTGTTTTTCTCTACTCGCAGTATGGTATATGAGCTGATATCCTAGTAATAGAGTAGCCAATCAGAGCGTGCGGTTGCTCATATCCAGTGAATGTGGATAATCACTGTTATTCACTTTACCTGTCAGTGGCTTGACAAAAAAAAAAAACTTCATTCATATACAGAATGACAAACACTCCACAGTGCTGTTGAATTCTTAATACTGATTGATACTGAATTGTTGATTAATTAAAAACGTTTGATGGATTCGACATAAAACAAGAAACTTCAAGATGGAGAAAAAGACTGATGAGGGAAGTTGGAACTAATTTATTTTGATCTCACTGTTATGTGAATTCTCCACAACAGTTAACATAACTAGAAATGGATAAAAAGTGTGACATATTTTAATTGATTGCTTAATTAATTAATGAACAACTGTTAGCATTGAAATAGCTGTCTTGTACAAGGAATAAATCTCTTTGGGATGTGCTGTTATAGTAAAATATTTTCCGAATATAATAGTTGGTGGGTGGCACGGTGGTGTAGTGGTTAGCGCTGTCGCCTCACAGCAAGAAGGTCCTGGGTTCGAGCCCCGTGGCCGGCGAGGGCCTTTCTGTGTGGAGTTTGCATGTTCTCCCCGTGTCCGCGTGGGTTTCCTCCGGGTGCTCCGGTTTCCCCCACAGTCCAAAGACATGCAGGTTAGGTTAACTGGTGACTCTAAATTGACCGTAGGTGTGAATGTGAGTGTGAATGGTTGTCTGTGTCTATGTGTCAGCCCTGTGATGACCTGGCGACTTGTCCAGGGTGAACCCCGCCTTTCACCCGTGGTCAGCTGGGATAGGCTTCAGCTTGCCTGCGACCCTGTAGAAGGATAAAGCGGCTAGAGATAATGAGATGAGATAATAGTTGGTGTATTCACGAGCATAAATGTAGCTAGTTTTACGAAATACAAATGAATTAATAATTAGTGAATATTAAATGTCTTTCTGTATTGATAGAACAAAACAAGTTCAGAGGAATACAGGGAAATGAAATGTTGCTGAAGACAGTGGTACCTTCAGGAGTTTAATAACTTTCACAAAAATATCACATTTCAGCTTGCATTATTGAAGAACAGCTAATATTAGGGGGGAAAAATTACATTTTGTACCTGCGATTAGAAATGTAAAAATTCTTCCGACTTAAAGTTTACAGATGATATTGTTCTGAATACGTTGTTTGAACCTCGTTATGAATCCTGACCCTCGTTTCTCGCCTGCCATCGCCTGCTCGGTTATAACACACATCAGTTCAGTGAAGCGGAGAACTAAGTGATGGGAATTGATCCCATGCTCCAGTGCTATGTGCATTCCATGAGCCTAAAAAAAAATTCTACAATGCACTTGCAAAAGTATTGGCATATGGCTTATTTCCATGTTATACATTCGTCCTCAGAGAAGGCATCGCACATTACTGCCTTCAGGCTTTGCAGGTAAATGAATTAAATTACTCTGGGATTACATCCTACCATACGCACAAGCACCTTGTTTTTTGTAGATTTGTAGGAAGTAGATTTGCATACAGTATATTTACCATGATGTGGAATAGAAATCGACAGAGCTTCGATTCTATAAGTATAAATATGTTAGATTGGAGAACTGCTGTGGAATAAATAAACACACACACACACACACACAAATATACACTTCTCAGTTTCCAAGCTTATTTTCCCATATTCTTAAGATCCATATCATTAAGATCATTAAGAGGCCGAACTTCATTTCCTGACAATTTGTAAAATAAATGTGAAAAAATGAATGTGTGTTGCAGGATCAGTATATACAAGTTCAACTTTCTGATGGTATTTCACAGGGTTAGCACTGAGCTAAAGAAACCTGAACACTGTTACTATACGGCCTCTTTAGTGTTCTGTATAACTTGGCAAGAACTCGGCTCAATTAAGAGGGATGTTTTGCAAAAAGGTGCTTGGTTTAGGTTTATTTTTAGGTTTAGGTTTATTTATTTAGCACTCATAAGAACAATGGTGCAAGGAGGGAACGGACCCCACAAATTAATAGATTAATATTACGGTGGTGTAGTGGTTAGCACGGTTGCCTCACAGCAAGAAGGTTCTAGGTTCGAACCCAGCGGCTGGCGAGGGCCTTTCTGTGTGGAGTTTGCATGTTCTCCCCGTGTCTGTGTGGGTTTCCTCCGGGTGCTCCGGTTTCCTCCACAGTCCAAAGACATGCAGTTAGGTTAACATGGGGCGGCCTTGGGCTGAGGTGCCCTTCAGCAAGGTACTGAACCCCTGACTGCTCCCCGGGTGCTCTAGTGTGGCTGCCCACTGCTCTGTGTGTGTGTGCTCACTGCTTCAGATGGGTTAAATGCAGAGGATGAATTGAAGTGTGCATCTCATCTCATTATCTCTAGCTGCTTTATCCTGTTCTACAGGGTCGCAGGCAAGCTGGATCCTATCCCAGCTGACTACGGGCGAAAGGCGGGGTACACCCTGGACAAGTCGCCAGGTCATCACAGACACATAGACACAGACAACCATTCACAGAGTCACCAGTTAACCTAACCTGCATGTCTTTGGGCTGTGGGGGAAACCGGAGCACCCGGAGGAAACCCATGCGGACACGGGGAGAACATGCAAACTCCGCACAGAAAAGCCCTCGCCGGCCACGGGGCTCGAACCCAGGACCTTCTTGCTGTGAGGCAACGGTGCTAACAACTACACCACTGTGCCGCCCCTGAAGTGTGCATAAAGGTTTCTTCTTCTTCTTAATAATAATAATAAGGTGGGTCTTTAAGGAAGTAAAGAGGTCAGTCTTTTCTTCTTTTTCTCACTGTACAGAGTAAAGTTTTGCTTGTGCTGAGAGTCAATACAAGCTGTTATTGATCATGGGGTAGTTTTGTTGGACTGGACTTGAGTTCAGTCAATACCCACATCAGCCCAGACCGACTTCTTTGTCCAATGTCTGTGTATGTGGTGCTGCACAGATTAAGTATGTGAGGTTAAGGTTTGGGAAAGCCATGGCTTAATGGTTAGAGAAGCAACTTTGGGACCAGCTGGTTCGATTCCCTGGACCAGCAGGAATGGCTGAAGTGCCCTTGAGCAAGGCACTGAACCCCCAACTGCTCCCTAGGCTGCTCTGGGTGTGTTGTACGTCGCTCTGGATAAGAGCGTCTGCTCAATTCCGGTAGTTCAATTGTGACATCAGAACAAGGAATGAAACCCGTGGTGTTGTGCTGTTACAGGAAAATAGGGCAAACTGGGAGGAAGCAATGGAGTGCTGTGATGTATTGCTGACTACGTTCCTCTAACAGCGTATTCTGAAATGTTTTATTTTTCTTATATGCCAGCATTCGACCAACACTGGTTGTGCTTTTTGTTCATTTATACACTCACACCAGCCACTTCATGCAGTCAATCACACAGATCCAAATCAAGAGCTTCAGTTCATCTCATCTCATTATCTGTAGCCGCTTTATCCTGTTCTACAGGGTCGCAGGCAAGCTGGAGCCTATCCCAGCTGACTACGGGCGAAAGGCGGGGTACACCCTGGACAAGTCACCAGGTCATTGCAGGGCTGACACATAGACACAGACAACCATTCACACTCACATTCACACCTACGGTCAATTTAGAGTCACCAGTTAACCTAACCTGCATGTCTTTGGACTGTGGGGGAAACCGGAGCACCCGGAGGAAACCCACGCGGACACGGTGAGAACATGCAAACTCCACACAGAAAGTGTGACTTTCTTTCACTGTGGCATGGGTGTCGGTTTGAGCCACATGGACTGCTGGTTTGAGTATTTCAGAAACGGCCGATCTCCTGGGGGTTTCTCACACAACCGTCTCTAGAGTTTACACAGAATGGTGCGGAAAACAAAAAACAAACATCAGGTGAGTGAGTGAGTGACAGTTCTGTGGGTGGAAACAAACGCCTTGTTGATAAGAGAGATCAGAAAATGGACAGATTGGTTCGAAGTTTTGTTTTTTTTTTTTGCCAAGAACTCATAGCAACAAAAGCATCTCAGCATGCAACAGAAAACAGAAGACTACATTGGGTTCCACTCCTGCAGCCAAGAACAGGGATCTTAGAATCAGCAACAACAACAAGTTCCTATTAAAGTGGCCGGGGAGTGTAGTTTCATTTAATGTTGCATGTTGTGGAATGTCTGCAAAACCAGTTCAACCCTGAAATCTGTTATGTACATTATAGCAGCTATTAGCAAAAAAGTGGCTTGCCATATGTAATGTGTTACTATAGAAACCATAACATCTTCCCAGATAGCACACCTACGTTGGCCCAACATTGGTCCGTCAGAGGTATGACCAGCGGGCCTTCGTCAGGCCGACGTCAGCAAGCTGATAAAGGGGTAAAAATGAGATCTCGTTAAGCTCGCATGTCCTGCCATCCGCAATCTGCTGATGGTCCAATAACGGACCACCAGATGTGTATGCCACTCACTGTCGCTAGCGGGCCGCCGGATTCTGAAAATATTCTGCAGATTCTGAAAATAAAAAGCTACAATACTACCCTGCTGTTGTTATAATTGAATAATCTTTAGAATAAAAAAATATGAGAACAGTTAAAGTAAATATCTGCATCCTTTTTTTCCCCTTTATCGGCTTGCTGACGTCGGCCCAACAAAGGCCCGCTGGTCATACTTCTGATGGATTGTCAGCACAGCCAACAGTGGACAGACGTAAGTGTGCTATCTGGGTTAATATTCAAGTGAGATTTGCAGCTGCAACACTGTTTTTAATTTTTCTGGCCCTGAAATTAGCTCCACCTCCATTTGGAATGGCCATTATCAGCTCCATAAAAGGCAATACATGGAGGCATTTTTATATTTAAAGCAGTGTGTGGCAGCGGGGGCGTGGTCAAGTGTCGGGGATCTGGACCACTGCGCCCACCTCCATCGCCAAGCACTGATGCTGGAGGTGCCCCAGCTCCCCACAGCGCCAGCATACCGGCCCAGGTTCTCCGTCTGCACCGGTGTTTCGGAGCTCACTCACCTGAGGGGGGGAAGACACAGACATGGAAGTAGGAAACGGTAGGGCGTGGTCACTGGGGAAGACACACAAACACAGGTTAACTCACATCAGGTGCAGTGATTCTGCCACTTACCTTCCCTGACTCCGCCCTCCATTCACAGACCGACGCTTGACCACGCCCCCGCTGCCACACAGTGTTTTAGAGTGGGTGTGGCTCTGTGGGAGGGGCAGGTGGAGCACTTGGTGTGTTTTCATTGCAATGGTAATTTACCTTACAGGCAAAAGAGGTCTCTACAGTACAAGTTCCACACAGCTCCTTTAAAGTTGTCCAACTTGTCTGAATGATTCTTTTCATTTTCTACCCCTAAGCACAAAAATGCAAATGTTAGTAGAATAATTTAGGAATCATTCCAGTGAAGTTCAGCAAGGTCTTTTTCTTAATGCACAATTTACTCTTAAGTGTTTGCCATTAATGCCTCTTTTAGTGTCTTCAAACATACTGCATAGATCATTTCCTTGCTTCATGCCGTTAACCTCAGGGCACACACATTACTATTATTTCTCCTTATAATGATTATTCTTGGCTTGTGGCTTCATGAGAAATAACGGATGGACTCAAGGACTCGTTTTCCACAATAAATCCATTTACATGCCCTGTGACACAGTCAACACATTAGCATTTTTCCTACTTCAGTAAAAAACGGGCCTATAAATGAAACACGATTAAAATGCAAGGCCGATCTTTAAAGCGATGCAGTAATTAGTATGGCGACCATGTTTACGACAAACTGATTATAATACTTGTTATCATGATCATCACCGTGATTAACGCTGACATCCCAACACTCGTAGAGTAAATGGAAAACTTCGTACAGAAACCCATGTATGAGCGCTGAGCCAATTTGCTGAGGCTTGAGAGATATTGGTGAGTCAGACATGGTGAGTCACGTAATGAGCGCAGTGCAGGGACAGAATAAACACCACAACAAGCACTCCAATCAAAATAAATCACTGCCCTATTGGGGGGGGAAAGACCAGTGGAGCAAAAAAAAAATCTAATTTGGAATTACAAAAATCACTTTGATGAAGTCAAATAATGTACGTTTATTATTATTATTATTATTATTATTATGATTTCTTTGTTTGTTTGGTAATGATGTTATGGGAACACGGCTGGATCAATCTTCATGAAACTTTCAGGATAGATGGGCATTGGTCTCAAATAGGTCCTCCAACATTTTGAGGGTCATCCGGTCAAGGTCACCAAAAAGGTCAAAATCATTTTTTTGCGATATCTTCCTGCATATTCATTCAGATGTGTTCTGATTGGCTGAGAGCAGTATGGTGGTTCTGATTGGCTGAGAGCAGTACGGTGTGTTCTGATTGGCTGAGAGCAGTACGGTGTGTTCTGATTGGCTGAGAGCAGTATGGTTGTGTTCTGATTGGCCGAGAACAGTACGGTATGTTCTGATTGGCTGAGAGCAGTACGGTGTGTTCTGATTGGCTGAGAGCAGTACGGTGTATTTTGATTGGCTGCTGAGAGCAGTACAGTGTATTCTGATTGGCTGAGAGCAGTACGGTGTGTTCTGATCTGCTGAGAACAGTACGATGTGTTTTGATTGGCTGAGAGCAGTACGGTTTGTTCTGATTGGCTGAGAGCAGTACGGTGTGTTCTGATTGGCTGAGAGCAGTACGGTGTGTTCTGATTGGCCGAGAGCAGTACGGTGTGTTCTGATTGGCTGAGAGCAGTACGGTGTGTTCTGATTGGCTGAGAGCAGTATGGTGTGTTCTGATTGGCTGAGAGCAGTACGGTGTATTTAATTGGCTGCTGAGAGCAGTATGCATACTGTATGCATTCAGTATGCATGCAGTCAGAACCATGGTGTATTCTGATTGGCTGAGAGCAGTATGGTGTGTTCTGATCTGCTGAGAACAGTACGGTGTATTCTGATTGGCTGAGAGCAGTACAGTGTGCGAATGAGAATCAGAATCAGAATCATGTTTATTGGCTGTAACACACAAGGTCAAAATCAAGGTCAAGGTCACCAAAAAGGTCAAACTCATGTTGTCATGATGTCTTCCTTCATATTCATCATAAGTGCTAGCGGGTGAGGTTTCTTTTGCCTGGCAACACATTATTATTATTATTATTATTACTACTACATTTTTATAATTACCAGGCAGCATCTAAAATAAGAAATGCTGCTGTTGTGTTATACAAGCATTTTATTCTCTACTCCTCACCCTCTCTGGCTTTGTGAAAATTTTCAGAGCTTTGGGTGCGGAGTCAGGAATATGCGTCTGCTTTACTGTAATTAATAAGACAGTGAATATTCATGCTATGGAGATAATGAGGCCAAGCGGGATTTGCATCTCCAAATGCACCTTCAAGTTACAATCACACGAATCAGACAGATCCTGCAGCTGGTGAAAAACATGCCAAAAGATGACTGGAATGTGTTCAAAATTCAAAAAATGAGAGCAAAACCCCTCTGTCAACCCAAAACTGCATGAGATTTAACATCCTGCTGCACCTGCTGTTACTTTGCTATCAAGCCAGCTAACATTATGCTAACTGCTGTATTTGTCTGAACCAGCAGCCGAGGTCACTAAAAACTAATTATTATCATCCGAGCTATTATTAAATATTATAATATAAAACTAGCTGTAATTATTATAGTGTGTAAACTAACAATCTAGCTAGCATTAGGCTGAGTATTATGTTGTGTAAACTATTCATCAAGATTACTAACAAGTTAGCTAACATTAGACTGAGTGTTATATTGGCTAAACCAGCAGCCAGGGTTGCCAGCAATTTAGCTAACAATTTAGCTAAGTGTCATACAACGTGTAAGCCTGTAGCCGTTATCATTAACCCATTTAATAAAATTAGGCTAACTATTATATTGTCTTAAACAATAGCAAGGGCTACTAGCAAGCTAGCTATCATTAGGCAAACTAGTATGTTGTGTAAACTACTAGCCAGGATCGCTAACAAGATATCAAGTCAAGTCAAGTCAACTTTATTGTCAAATATGCTATACATGCTCGACATACAGCACAGATGAAATTTCAGTCCTCTCTGACCCACGGTGCAAACAGGCAATGCAATAAATAAAAAATAGAATAATTGAAATAAGAATAATTGAAATAAACAATACAAACAGTATAAACACTCTAGATAAGAACTAGACATAGACTAAATAAACAATAAGACATGGGGCAGACAGTGCAAACAGGCAATGCAATAAATAAAAAATAGAATAATAAATAAACAATACAACAGTATAAACACTCTAGATAAGAACTAGGCATAGACTAAATAAACAATACAAACAGTATAAACACTAGATAAGAACTAGACATAGACTAAACACTCATATATATATACACACATAAATTGGAGCAAATAAACAGTCAAGGGCACTTGAGATATAGCAGGTAAACATGAAATAAGCAGTATAAACAATAAACTAATATCTGTTAAGGTGAGGTAGTGCGGAATAGTGCAAATGAGCGAGGTAAAGTGAAATGTGCAGTCCCTGAGTTCAGTGTGTTAATGAACGTTGAGAGTGTGTGTGTGCGTGTGTGTGTTGGGGGGGACGACTGTGAGGGTGACATGTCAGATACTGAAGGGGGGGCAAGGGGTTTATAATAATAATAATAATATAATTATTATAGGCGGCACGGTGGTGTAGTGGTTAGCGCTGTCGCCTCACAGCAAGAAGGTCCTGGGTTCGAGCCCTGGGGCCGGCGAGGGCCTTTCTGTGTGGAGTTTGCATGTTGTCCACGTGGGTTTCCTCCGGGTGCTCCGGTTTCCCCCACAGTCCAAAGACATGCAGGTTAGGTTAACTGGTGACTCTGTGAATGGTTGTCTGTGTCTATGTGTCTGTGATGACCTGGCGACTTGTCCAGGGTGTACCCCGCCTTTCGCCCGTAGTCAGCTGGGATAGGCTCCAGCTTGCCTGCGACCCTGTAGGACAGGATAAAGCAGCTACAGATAATGAGATGAGAATAATAATCTCATTATCTGTAGCTCCTTTATCCTGTCCTACAGGGTTGCAGGCAAGCTGGAGCCTATCCCAGCTGACTACGGGCGAAAGGCGGGGTACACCCTGGACAAGTCGCCAGGTCATCACAGACAACCATTCACACTCACATTCACACCTACGGTCAATTTAGAGTCACCAGTTAACCTAACCTGCATGTCTTTGGACTGTGGGGGAAACCGGAGCACCCGGAGGAAACCCACACGGACACGGGGAGAACATGCAAACTCCACACAGAAAGGCCCTCGCCGGCCACGGGGCTCGAACCCGGACCTTCTTGCTGTGAGGCAACAGCGCTAACCACTACACCACCGTGCCGCCCCATAATTATTATTATTAATAATAATAATAATAATAATATTATTATTATAATAATTTGATTAGCCTGAGTATTATATATTGTCTAAACCTTTAACAAAGATCACTAGTAAACTAGCTAAACATTAGCCAAAATAGTACATTGTGGTCAGGTTTTCAAAGAAGTTAGATAACATTCGGATGAGTATTATATTGTGTAAATTAGCAGCCATGGTGTCTAGGAAGTTAGCTAAGGTTGGTACCAAGCTAGCAAACATTTGGGTAGCTGTTACACTGTGTAAACAAGAAAGCAGGGTCACTAGCAATCTAGCTAACATTAGGCTGCATACACTCACTGGACACTTTAATAGAAACTTGTTGTTGTTGATTCTAAGATTCCTGTTCTTGGCTGCAGGAGTGAAACCCAATGTGTTCTTCTGTTCTGCTGTTGCATGCTGAGATGCTTTTCTGCTCACCACGGTTGTAAAGAGTTGCTATGAGTTACTATATCCTTCCTGGCAAAAAAAAAAAAATCTCGACTCCATCTGTCCATTTTCCTCTGACCTCCGTTTCCACCCACAGAATTGTCACTTGCTCACTCACCCAGTGTTTTTTTGTTTTTGCACCACTCTGTGTAAACTCTAGAGACTGTTTAGGAGATCAGCCATTTCTGAAATCCTCAAACCAGCAGTCCATGTGGCTCAAACCAACACCCATGCCACAGTGAAAGAAAGTCACACTTCACTGTGAGATCACAATTTTTCCCATTCTGATGTTTGAACATTGTGAACATTAACTGAAGCTCTTGATTTGTATCCGCGTGATTTTACACATCAAGGCATCGTCTGATTAGAGAATTGCATGGAATAAAGCAGCGGGTGGATGTATGGGTGTTCTTAATAAAGTGACCGGCGAGTGTATATAGTGTGCTAAGGAATGGCAAGGGCTGCTAGCAAGCTAGCTAACATTAGCCTAAATAGTATATTGTGTAAATCAGTATCCAGGCTTTCTAAAAAGTTCGTTAATTTTAGGTTCTGCTATAAACTCTATATAAGTCTGTAGTCTAACATGTTTACGAACAAATTAATAAGTTAACTATTGTGTTGTGTAAACTAGCCGCTAGGGTCACGTTTGGCTAATTATTATGAAACCAAAATCACAAACTATTTTATAGTAAACTTGGACATATTAGTTTTTTGTTTTTTAAGATGACATTTAAAGTATTTTATTGAATATATCGTATTATATCATTAATTTGTGCTAGGAGCGGTACCGCAAATTGTTACTCTCACTCAGGATCTTTCTACTTTATTCTTATTCTTATTATGATTATTATTATTCTCCTAACATTTTTAGGATGCTATTTCTCAACCAATCGTCACCAAATTTCACATAAACAATACCTCTGGGCTGAATTATGTTGCTATGACTTTTGGTGCTGATCTGGATCACCAAACCGGAATGATCCATGAAAAACTTTTTTTTGTTTGTTTGTTTTTAATTCAATCATTTACATCCAAACTGTCAATTTTCATGATTTTTTTTTTCAGGGCAGCAGTGTGCAACTTTTCCTTGACCTTCAACTGACGAAGCTCAGCTAGCACAAAATGCTCTGACTTTAGCCACAGTCTCTATCTAATTTATAATTACCGTAACGTTCTCAACCTCCACAAATGTTCTTGCTCTGGCTGATTTTCTGATTTCAGTACTTCGGCTTCCATCAGTCGCCTCGTCAATGCTGACTGATTACACGCTTTTCTGACACATCTGCCAGACATCGGAGTGATTTTTGTTTGTTCAGTCATATCTGAGAGAAGGTTCACGTGTGAAGCCATAGCACATCTCCAAAACTTCATGAAAGGGTTGTAATGAAAGAAAGCTGCGCTCAGAAATTCGGAGAGAGAAATCCTTCAGCTGCCGCCATCGCAGAGATCTGAACATGGCAATTAAGCAGCAGTTTTTCAGAGGGAATTGCTATCTAACTGTGGCTCCAGGGGGCTGTAATTGATGCTGAAAGGTGAACATTGATGACAGAAACACCTCTGTACGCATGGAAACACATGAAAACACACAGACAGCGCAGGACTCGGATTGTGCAGTCTTTCTGAAATGAGCTAGAACTGTTGAATGCAAATGGAAATTAAAGTTCATCTCATCTCATTATCTCTAGCCGCTTTATCCTGTTCTACAGGGTCGCAGGCAAGCTGGAGCCTATCCCAGCTGACTACGGGCGAAAGGCGGGGTACACCCTGGACAAGTCGCCAGCTCATCACAGGGCTGACACAGACAACCATTCACACTCACACCTACGGTCAATTTAGAGTCACCAGTTAACCTAACCTGCATGTCTTTGGACTGTGGGGGAAACCGGAGCACCCGGAGGAAACCCACGCGGACACAGGGAGAACATGCAAACTCCACACAGAAAGGCCCTCGCCGGCCACGGGGCTCGAACCCGGACCTTCTTGCTGTGAGGCGACAGCGCTAACCACTACACCACCGTGGCGCCTGGAAATTAAAGTTAGTGCACGCAATTATTGGAGAGCATGGACTGTGTTCTTTGGTTAATTGAGTTTGCTGAACTGTTGCTTTAAGTTTGATGGTGGAGGTGTGAAATACTGTTTTTGTATACTACAGCATTATACCAAATTATGCCAATTTTTATGTATAAAGAGCTGCATGTCATATTTTTATCCTTTTCTGGATGAAAAACTAATTTAATGTTGAACGTCCATGAAACAAGTTAGTTCCTGTTCTCGCTGATGTTACAGAGGCTATAAACAGTCGTTTTCCACCAGCCTCTCTCTTTTCTCTCTCTCTCTCTTTTACAAAAAATACTTCTCTCTCCTGAAGCGTTGACACTTGAGACTCCTTTCCTACATCTAAATATAAACATGTCCTCACAGAAAACTTCACCACATTTTACAAACACGTTTTCAGAATCTGTTTCTCTGTTCTACACATCCCCGTGACCCAGTTGTAGTTCCTGTGGAAATCAAAACCGTGTCAGTGCCGTGTGAAAAGCAGGAGACGCTCTGGATGATGTGTGTGTGTGTGTGTGTGTGTGTGTGTGCGCCATTCTGATGCAAATATTCCATTTGGATCATGTTTGTGCACGTGTAATTATGCAAAATGTGTTTCCTTCGTGATGTGTAAGCATTTTCAGGAAGATACCTAAATTAAAGCATTCAATAAATTCATTATAATGCATCATTCAAATCTAGGTCATGAATTATGCATTATGCTAATTAGCTGAAACCAAACCACATCTGCTTGATGGATTGATTGATTAGCTATACATCTGTCATGTCTACATGCAGTTGTAATCAGAAGGTAAACTTAATAAAGCATAAATACTTTGTTACTGCACTTACCTTACTCACGGGCCACTTTATTAAGAACACCCCTACATCATTTCCCCCCCCCAAAAAAAATAAATATATAAATAAATCTGTCCCTCTGAGTGACATGTCGGTCCTGGGATCGAGATGCTGACCTCTTCTGCTCCTCAGACCTGCCTGATCCATCCTGGTGCCCTGTGTCTGGTTGGAGTCTCATCGCATCACTCCTGTGGAGGGCGGCCCCATGTGGACAGTTGGGGGTCGCGCTTGGAAGACGCTCTGGACTCTTACAGTGGTGTTTTTGTGGCTGGGGACTGCAGTTGACTTGCTGACTTTGGGACTGCGGTTGTCGTGAATGGTTTTGTGCTCGGGTTTCCGTCGGTGGGGGGGTTATAGCATCAACGAAGCTGACTTTATGTTAGGACTGTTAATGTTATAGTCATGTTGTCGCCCAAATGAGGATGGGTTCCCTTTTGAGTCTGGTTCCTCTCGAGGTTTCTTCCTCGTATCGTCTGAGGGAGTTTTTCCTCGCCACCGTCGCCACAGGCTTCATCATTGGGGATAGATTAGGGATAAAATTAGCTCATATTTTAAGTCGTTCAAATTCTGTAAAGCTGCTTTGCGACAATGTTTATTGTTAAAAGCGCTATACAAATAAACTTGACTTGACATCCACCTGCTGTTTTAATTTGTACAGTTCTCTAATCAGCCGATCCCTCAACAGCGGCACAATGCATAAAAAAAAAAAAAAATCACGCAGATACAAATCAAGAGCTTCGGTTAATGTTCACAATGTTCAAACATCAGAATGGGGAAAAATTGTGATCTCACAGTGAAGTGTGACTTTCGTTCACTATAGCATGGGTGTTGGTTTGAGCCAGATGGACTGCTGGTTTGAGGATTTCAGAAACTGCTGATCTCCTGGGGTTTTCACACACAAACAACAGTCTCTACACAGAATGGTGCGAAAAACAAAAAACAAACACTGAGTGAGTGAGGGAGCGACAGTTCTGTGGGTGGAAACAAATGCCTTGTTGATAAGCAAGGTCAGAGATCAGAAAATGGCCAGACTGGTTCAAGGTTTGTTTGTTTTTTTCCAGGAAGGATATAGCAACTCATATAATCACTCTTTACAACCGTGGTGAGCAGAAAAGCATCTCAGCATGCAACAGAAAACAGAAGAGCACATTGGGTTCCATTCCAGCAGCCAAGAACAGGAATCAGCAACTTCCTATTAAAGTGGCCGGCGGCTGTAAGTGTCTGTAGTTCACTTGTGCACTTGCTTCAAATGGCTTCAAGGGTCAGAATTCTTAACCAAACCCAAGTTAACACTTCAGAGATTAGGAATAAAGCTGTTCTTAATTCTTAGCCTTTGCTAATGGTTCTACACATTCCTTGGTTGCATACCTGTCAACTTTGAGGTTTGAAAAAAAGGGATATTTCCCAGATTTTTAACTCAAAATAAGGGAAAATTTCGGAAAGTCATACCCTTCACCAAAAGTGGGTGTGTAGTTGAATGGGGGGCAATTTTCTATCTAGTATTTGTGATTTCCTGTACTCTGGTGCATGTTGGTGATAGCCAAGACCCAAACTCAATATGCTTATGGTTTATAGAGTGCATTTGTGAATAAACTATACATTTATTTTTATTTGCTTTCAGTGGTACCAGTTATTTCCCAAATTAAGGGCTAAAATACGTATCTTATGTTAAAATAAGAAAGGTCATTATATAACCAGTCAATAAATTCAATTCCATTTCAATTTATTATGGTTTTACCATAGTTATGGCCTCGGAACACTAGATAGATAGATAGATAGATAGATAGATAGATAGATAGATAGATAGATAGATAGATAGATAGATAGATAGATAGATAGATATTAAACCAAGAGTGATTTAAAATGGGTAAGTTTCAGATAGAAAATAAAATAGGCAATGAGTGGATAAAACAGTTAATACACCAATTAGTTTACACTAGGCTATTTATGAGGTCTTAGCCAGGACATACTTAATGTAAACATGTGTAGCTTACCTTTGATTATTTGGGAGGCTTTCGTTTTCCCCATGGAAAATTTCTTTGCGATGGAAGAGTCTGGGAACATTCCAGCCACGCACTTGTTGAAATCATCAAAGAAAGAGAGGCTAATGTTTTTCTTAGCTATTAGCATCGCCATCTTCACCTCAGACCTAATCAGTGTTGCCAGATACTGCTGACGTTTTCCAGCCCAAAATATGTTCAAAACCCGCCAAAATGCACTTGAAACCGCCCAATCTGGCAACACTGGACCTAATCACTTGTTCAGCCTCGCCTCCGGACAGAGTTCTGTAATTACTGATGCCTGAGAGGGCGGGGACGTGAATTCATGGCCCGACTTCCTGCTGTAAACTCCTGTCAGAGGCGCGTCATGAATTCTGGACCTACCGACTTTTTTATATTGTGAAAATACGGGACTTTTATCTAATGTGAAAATACGGGATATTTTCAGGAAAATAAAAAAAACGGGAAGACAGCGGGAAATAAGTCAAAATAAGGGATTTCCCAGGAAAAACGGGAGGGTTGACAGGTATGCTTGGTTGATTGGAGAAAGCAGCCCTGCTCTGCTAACTTGACTGAAGAACCTGAAGCTGTTCTTCAACTTTCAGCAGAGGATTTATTTATACACGTCATTTCCATATGTCAAAACTTCTGCATGTAATTACAGTGTCCTTCTGCAGTATGAGTGTCCTGAAGAAGTGTCCTGCTTATAATGCATTATGCATGAACGTTTCTGAACGTCTCTGCACGTCTCCCGACCTTCTATTGTGCTGGCCTGGTGGCGGACGACGCACCACTTTTCATGAATAAGATCTTTTCAGCAGGCATCACCACCTGTCATGCAGATAATATACAGAACTCATTCGAATTCGCCTGCGCATTACACACACCATCAGTCAGCCTCGTCTACGCTGCTGTACTCCATAACCTCAAATGATCCATCTTTATGCTCCCTCCATTATCATCCGTCTGGTTTTTTTTTGTTTTTTTTTTAATGTCCCCTCTTAGAACGGCTGATTGCTCATCCTGAGGCAGTTCTGTTGGATTTGACATGCCTTACTGATTTGAAAAGGCAGAGCCTGACACTAACTGATGCGTATCAGTGACACCGGAGCTGGCACAGGTGGCGATGTTTACGTCAGGCACTTTCCATATGAAGGTACGTGAGCACATCCTCAAACATACTCTTGGAGAAGACATGATGAACATCTTTGAGGAGATTTTTGGAAACTGCAAATGGTGGCCGGTGGTGCTTTATGGCTGTAATTCCTCAAGCCCTAGAATTCCTGGTTCGATCCTGTTTGAGTTCTGGTTAATGTTTGTACGGGTTTCCTCTGGGTTCTTTAGTTTCCTCCAACCATCCGAAAACATGGCACGAAATGTTATGTGTGTGGTGTCCTGGGATAGTGTTCCAGATCCATTGCACCCCTCACTTGCATAAAAAAGGCACTGAAGATGAAAGAATAAATGAAAATTATTTTGAAGATTCATACTTGGACACACCGGCCACTTTAATAGAAACGTATTGTTGTTGATTCTAAGATTCCTGTTCTTGGCTGCAGGAGTGGAGCCCAATGTGGTCTTCTGTTCTGCTGTTGCATGCCGGGATGCTTTTCTGCTCACCACGTTTGTAAAGAGTGATTATATCCTTCCTGGCAAAAAAAGCTCGAACCACCTCAAATCTGTCCATTTTCTGATCCCTGACCCTCTCTTATCAACAAGGCGTTTGTTTCCACCCACAGAACTGTCACTCACTCACTCGATGTTTGTTTTTTGTTTTTCGCACCATTCTGTGTAGAGACTGTTGTGTGTGAAAACCCCAGGAGATCAGCAGTTTCTGAAATACTCAAACCAGTCCATCTGGCGCAAACCAACACCCATACCACAGTGAACGAAAGTCACACTTCACTGTGAGATCACAATTTTTCCCGTTCTGATGTTTGAACACTGTGAACATTAACCGAAGCTCTTGATTTGTATCTGTGTGATTTTATTTTATGCATCGTGCCACTGTCGAGGGATCGGCTGATTAGAGAACTGCATCAAATAAAACAGCAGGTGGATGTAGGGGTGTTCCTAATAAAATGGCCAGTGAGTGTATACTTCTACTATCTATATACTACTGTATACCTTTATTCTACTGAAGCTAAATTGCAAATGTGATTTGCTGCATTAAATTAAAATGACTTCTTATTTATTCTGATAATCAAATGCCATCCAAAATACACTTGACTGCATCAGTACATCTTTAACAATCGCACACACACACACAGGTGTTGAAAAGACATTTTCATGGAAACATTTTAAATTAAATTACGCTATACATGCTATACACAGATCACTACTTTGTAGCTCTGACCCTTTACCTTCCGAATGCCCGTCATCATTGCCTTCCTGTATTAGTTAGTATCCCAGCTGACTACGGGCGAAAGGCGGGGTACACCCTGGACAAGTCACCAGGTCATCACAGGGCTGACACATAGACACAGACAACCATTCACACTCACATTCACACCTACGCTCAATTTAGAGTCACCAGTTAACCTAACCTGCATGTCTTTGGACTGTGGGGGAAACCGGAGCACCCGGAGGAAACCCACACGGACACGGGGAGAACATGCAAACTCCGCACAGAAAGGCCCTCGCTGGCCACGGGGCTCGAACCCAGACCTTCTTGCTGTGATGCGACAGCACTAACCACTACACCACCGTGCCGCCCAGTGCACTTCATTATAGTGAAATAAATAAAGGACGAACAGAAGTTTTCTTTTATAAAGTCCCACTGCAGTCATGGTTCAGAAAATCCTGCTACACATCACATGAGGAAATGAGTAAGTGTGGGTGTGAAAACTTTAGAAATGGGCCTATTAGGAATCCAAATTACTGACTAAATGATACTGAATAAATGAAGGAGAAGAATAAGTAAAATGGACAGATATTAGGACTCGAATTAACTGTTGAAAGAAAGCTGGAATCAAGAAACGAATATATTAAAGCTTTAATTCACAGCAAAAATAACTTATTCAACAGTTTCACTTTTTTCAGCTTTTATAACGACAATTTAATGCGATAATTAAATGCTAGATCCAGAGAGAGAGAAAAATAGACAGAGAGAGAGAGAGAGAGAGAGAGACAGAGAGAGACATTGAGATGGACAGGGACAGAGAGAAATGGAAAGAGAGAGAGACAGATAGAGATGGACAGAGAGAGAGACATTGAGAGGGACAGGGAGAGAGAGAGACGGACAGAGAGAGATAGAGAGAGACAGAGATGGACAGAGAGAGACAGAGAGATTGAGAGGGACAGAGAGAGAGACACACAGAGATGGACAGAGAGAGAGTGACAGAGAGATAGATGGATAGAGATGGACAGAGAGAGAGACACATAGAGATGGACAGAGAGAGAGTGACAGAGATAGATGGATAGAGATGGAGAGAGAGAGACAGACAGAGAGAGGAAGAGAGAGAAAGACTGAGACGGACAGAGAGAAAAATGGACAGAGAGAGAGAAACGGACAGAGAGAGATATAGAGAGAGAGAGTGAGATTGCAAGAGACAGAAAGAGAGAGATGGATAGAGACAGACAGAGAGAGAGAGACATTGCGAGGGACAGAAACAGAGAGACAGACAGAGAGAGAGAGATGGACAGAGATTTTTTTTCCTGCTTCACCATGACCCAATTCAAGATGCTACATCATGCGTCATGTGGTGGGCTTTCCCTGTTCGCGCAAGGCATTGTGGGATACAAATTTGAAACAGGAGAGAAAAACAGAGGACGTGAGTGTGTGAATGAAACGTGAAAGACTGACTACAGTAACGGAAAGAAAGCGAGAAGAAAAGACGTTATGTTCTATACGAAGGAAAGGAAACGCAGGACCGAACTAATAAATATGGGCGCTCAGCGAGCACCTCGGTGTGATCAGCTGTTCGTTTAGCGACAGAATGATGGAACTGTCAGTGCACGCTCAAAGGGAAACCTGCGCATACACACACACACACGGACTTCCTCTGTCTGCTTGACTGCGCAAAGCGAACGATTTCATATGCATTATTTGCTTTAATCCCCTCAAATTAAATAACTTCCCAGCCACAGAACAGAATGGCCTGATATTTTGTGAGATATTACAGAAATAAACAGATATCACAATCACCACATTTCAGACGGAACTAAATTTCACCGATTTTATGAAATCGAAAGGCCGTCTAACTTTAAGAAAACACATCACAGCTCATATACAGCCTTATGAACTAGAGATGCAAAATAACCACCATTAGGGAAAGAATATAAAGAAAACAAGCACCATGTAATAAAAGGAGTACATTTTAATCCTATATAAACAGTGCTCAGGGAAACGTGACAGGAAAGAACTGAAGCTTATCAGACTCCAACATTTCACCTTACTGACTTTACCAAAAGAACAGTAATTTACTCTCAGTGCCAAGCTGATTTGAATTGTATGAAGATCCATCCATCCATTATCTGTAGCCGCTTATCCTGTCCTACAGGGTCGCAGGCAAGCTGGAGCCTATCCCAACTGACTACGGGCGAAAGGTCATCACAGGGCTGACACATAGACACAAACAACCATTCGCACTCACATTCACACCTACGCTCAATTTAGAGTCACCAGTTAACCTAACCTGCATGTCTTTGGACTGTGGGGGAAACCGGAGCACCCAGAGGAAACCCACACGGACACGGGGAGAACATGCAAACTCCACACAGAAAGGCCCTCGTCGGCCACGGGGCTCGAACCCGGACCTTCTTGCTGTGAGGCAACAGTGCTAACCACTACACCACCATGCCGCCCTGTATGAAGATTAATATTTATTTTATTCCAGGCTTTTTCACTGATTACGTGCTTGACCAAATAAATAAATCTCATCTCATCTCATTATCTCTAGCCGCTTTATCCTGTTCTACAGGGTCGCAGGCAAGCTGGAGCCTATCCCAGCTGACTACGGGCGAAAGGCGGGGTACACCCTGGACAAGTCGCCAGGTCATCACAGGGCTGACACATAGACACAGACAACCATTCACACTCACATTCACACCTATGCTCAATTTAGAGTCACCAGTTAACCTAACCTGCATGTCTTTGGACTGTGGGGGAAACCGGAGCACCCGGAGGAAACCCATGCGGACACAGGGAGAACATGCAAACTCCGCACAGAAAGGCCCTCGCCGGCCACGGGGCTCGAACCCGGACCTTCTTGCTGTGAGGCGACAGCGCTAACCACTACACCATCATGCCGCCCCAAATAAATAAATAAATAAATAAATATACTTGCTTTTTTTTCTTGCTGGGAGAAAAAAATTAAACTTCAGAGAAAATGTAATATGACATGAAACAGCAATTGTGTTCTCAACCTTATTTATGACAAGAGAGTCCCAGGATAAAATATCGATCGCTTTATTGTTGCTCTGACTAATGGAGAGTGAAACAGAGTTTCAGATATGTTTGGTAAATGTTTCCCTTGTGCAAGTCAAGCCAGGTTTATATACTGTATATACAGTACTGAGCAAAAAGTAAAGAAATGCTGGAGACCAAAAAATGGCTTAAAAATAATTAAATTAAATGTTTCAACATTAAAAAGCACTATAAACAGTAATCAGTAAGCCATAATAAATGAAACAAAGTCAATATTTGGTGCGAGACGATTCTTTGCTTTAAAAATATATATAAAATAGTCGTCTCATGTCCAGTGAGTGCAGTCTTATAAGGAAATGAGCTGTAGGTTTTACTGAGCATCTTACAGAACCAGCCACAATTCTTCTGGACAATTTGACTGTCACACTCGCTTCTTCATTTTGCACCAAAAATTTTCCAGTAGCCTTCATTATGCTTTCTTTTTAATCTGAAAAGTGGGCTCTTATGGAATGTAATATGCCACTCAGATCTCAGCTACAGGCGGCACGGTGGTGTAGTGGTTAGTGCTGTCGCCTCACAGCAAGAAGGTCCTGGGTTCGAGCCTAGCGGCCGGCGAGGGCCTTTCTGTGCGGAGTTTGCATGTTCTCCCCGTGTCTGCGTGGGTTTCCTCTGGGTGCTCCGGTTTCCCCCACAGTCCAAAGACATGCAGGTTAGGTTAACTGGTGACTCTAAATTGACCGTAGGTGTGAATGTGAGTGTGAATGGTTGTTTGTGTCTGTGTGTCAGCCCTGCAATGACCTGGTGACTTGTCCAGGCAGGGATGGACTGGGACCAAAAAACGGCCCTGGACTTTCCCCCAAATAGGCCCACTATACTATAGTATACTATACTATAGTGGTATATTGTCTGTCATAACAAAACCCACACAGATGAACTATTTTCATAACATTTTTTTTGTCATAACAAAACCCATTTACAGATGAACAGATTTTTGGGCTTTTGCTGGGGGTGGTAACTGAAAAACTGCTCCAGGCTGTAACTGTCTGAACTGGGGCGGCTGAAATATTGGGGCACTGATCCCTCATTCTGGCACTTTCCTGGACTCTCCCTGTTATCTTTTGAGCTGCCACTATCTTCAACCTGAATAAACAAACAATTGAAAAGATGAAGTTGGATGCTGGCGGCACGGTGGTGTAGTGGTTAGCACTGTCGCCTCACAGCAAGAAGGTCCGGGTTCGAGCCCCGTGGCCGACGAGGGCCTTTCTGTGTGGAGTTTGCATGTTCTCCCCGTGTCCGCGTGGGTTTCCTCCGGGTGCTCCGGTTTCCCCCACAGTCCAAAGACATGCAGGTTAGGTTAACTGGTGACTCTAAATTGACCGTAGGCGTGAATGTGAGTGTGAAAGGTTGTCTGTGTCTATGTGTCAGCCCTGTGATGACCTGGCAACTTGTCCAGGGTGTACCCCGCCTTTCACCCGTAGTCAGCTGGGATAGGCTCCAGCTTGCCTGCGACCCTGTAGAACAGGATAAGCGGCTAGAGATGATGAGATGAGATGAAGTTGGATGCTAATGCTATTGTTGATTATATCTAAACTATGCAATGGCATCTAGGAAAACCCTTCACACTGTGCACTGACATATGCTTGATTAACATTTGTTTAATAGTATTATTTGGAATGACAGCCTTTAAACCTGTACTTATACCTCAAAATTCTATTTTTAAAAACCAGCCAAAACTTTGGATAAACATAGCATTTGATACCTAGGCTACAGACAAGAAGAATAAAACAGATTTGGAGGTTTTTCCTAAATCCCAGTTACATTTTTAGCCTTTTAGGTCTATTCTGTGTAAGAATTAGCCTGCTTGACACATTTTATAGTTTTAATATTATGCTGATTTTTTTGGTAGGTAAGCCTAACAAACAGATCTAAAATTAGGCTATTAACAAATTGCACAATGCAATGCTGCTGTGATTAGTTATGAGACCATTCAACCAATCATCCTTCAAACAACATTTGTAGCTGTAGTAATCCCTGATGTGGGTGGAGCACAGAAGCACAGCAGGTGAGAGTTGGTGTTCACACAGACACTTTATTTTACTTATTTTCATCAGCTTTTCAGCTTCTCTCACTCACACAATCACACATGCAACACACACGTGTTCTGGTCGGGGGGAGACTCTTCTCTACTCTCCCCCTCCTTTTATATTCCATCCCTGCAACAAACAAACACACACACATTAATTGACACCAGGTGTAATGACTTAGCCACTTACCTTCCCCGACCCCGCCCTCCATTCACAGACTGCTGCTTGGCCACGCCCCCGCTGCCACATACCCCCACCAGAGCCGTCCGGCCTGAAGCTGACTCCCCCCCGATGGGACAGGAAGTCCGTCACCACCATCTGTGCCCCCGGCCTGTGGATCACCTCGAACTTAAATGGCTGGAGAGTGAGATACCAACGGGTGATCTGCACATTGGCATCCTTCATGCAGTGGAGCCACTGGAGGGGTGCGTGGTCCGAACAGAGAGTGAAAGGGCGCCCCAGCAGGTAGTATCGGAGGGCGAGGACCGCCCACTCGATGGCAAGACACTCCTTTTCAATTGTGCTGTACTTGCTTTCGCACATTGACAGCTTTCGGCTGATGTACAGCACCGGGCGCTCCTCGCCGTCCACCTCCTGGGACAAAACAGCCCCCAGCCCCCAGCCCCCTGTCCGATGCATCAGTCTGCAAAATAAAGGGGAGAGAGAAGTCAGGGGAGTGTAAAAGTGGCCTCCCACACAGTGCAGCTTTTACCTAAGAGAAGGCCTGTTGGCACTGCTCCGTCCACTGGACCGGATCTGGAGCCCCCTTTTTAGTGAGGTCGGTTAGCGGGCTGGTGACGTCCAAATAATTAGGTGGAAACCTATGATAATAGCCAGCCAGCCCCAAGAACCGCCTCACCTCCTTTTTGGTCTTAGGGCCTCAGGCAGGCCGCAATCGCTGCAGTCTTGTTAATTTGGGGACACACCTGCCCATGACCCAAGTGGAACCCCAGATACCGTACTTCCACCCGCCCAATCGCACACTTTTTCGGGTTAGCTGTGGGGCCCACCCGCCTCAGCGACTTAAGAACAGCCCTCAGGTGTTCCAAGTGCCACGGCCAATCATGACTGGAGATTATTATATCATCTAGATAGGCGGCCGTGTAGGCAGCATGAGGGTGGAGGACCCTGTCCATAAGCCGCTGGAACATAGCGGGTGCCCCAAACAACCCAAAAGGGAGTGTGACAAATTGGTGTAAACCAAACGGTGTGGAAAAGGCCGTTTTCTCTCGGGATAGAGGAGTCAAGGGGATCTGCCAATATCCCTTTGTTAGATCCAGTGTCAAATAAAAGCGAGCAGCGCCTAACCGATCAAGCAACTCATCAATGCAAGGCATTGGGTACGCGTCAAATTTAGACACCGTGTTGACCTTTCTATAGTCCACACAGAACCAGACCGACCCATCGGTCTTGGGAACCAGGACCACTGGGCTGCTCCAGTCACTGTGGGACTCCTCGATTATGCCCATTTCGAGCATGGTCTTGAGTTCGTCCCGAACCACCTTCTTGTGTTTGGGCAAGCGGTAAGGGCGGCTACGCACTACCACCCCCGGGGGCGTTTCGATGTGGTGTTCTATGAGGTGGGTACGACCTGGAAGGGGCGAGAACACGTCGGAAAATTCCTTCTGCAACTTGGCTACCTCCATGAGTTGGGTCGGCAAGAGGTGGTCTCCACAAGGGACCGGAGTGGTCCGAGATGTTATCTTTTTTACCTCCGGCCCCAGCTCCGCCTTCTCTGGGACTACCGACGCCAACGCCACAGGGACCCCCTCATTCCAGCGTTTTAAAAGGTTGAGGTGGTAGACTTGCAGTGCCCCACCCCTATCTGTTCGCTTCACCTCATAGTCGATGTCCCTGACTCACTGTGTGACCTCGAAGGGTCCTTGCCACTTGGCGACTAATTTAGAACTCAACATGGGCAATAATACGAGTACTTTGTCTCCCGGCGTGAACTCTCTAAGGCGCGTGACCCTGTCATACAGCCGGCTTTGACGTTCTTGTGCCTGCCGCAAATTCTCCTGGGTTAGGTGCGTGAGGGTGTGGAGTTTTGCGCACAGGTCAAGAACATACTGGATTTCATTTTTACTCAGTGAAGGTCCCTCCTCCCAATTTTCCCACAGCACATCCAGAATGCCACATGGCTTACACCCATATAATAATTAAAAGGGAGAAAACCCTGTGGAGGCTTGCGGGACCTCTCGTACTGCGAATAACAGGGGTTCGAGCCACTTATCCCAATTACGCGCATCTTCACTAACGAATTTCCGGATTATGTTTTTGAGTGTCTGGTTAAATCACTCTACTAATCCATCCGTTTGTGGGTGATAGACACTTGTGCGGATAGACTTAATCCCCAGTAACCCATACAGCTCACGCAGTGTGCATGACATAAACGAGGTGCCTTGGTCTGTCAGGATTTCTTTCGGAATCCCGACCCGGGAGATAAAGTGGAAGAGAGCTTCCGCAATACTGCGTACTGAGATATTGCGGAGAGGCACTGCTTCCGGATATCACGTTGCATAGTCCACTAGAACTAAAATAAAGCGATATCCCCATGCTGACCGATCTAATGGCCTGACGAGATCCATCCCAATTCGCTCAAACGGGGTCTCGATTAGAGGAAGAGGGCGCAACGGTGCTTTTGGAATGGCCGCAGGATTTACTAATTGGCATTCACGGCACGCCGCACACCACCGACGGACATCCCCGCGAATCCCTGGCCAATAGAACCGGGCCATTATTCGGGCTAGTGTTTTGTCTTGCCCCAAGTATCCAGCCATGGGATTAAAGTGAGCCGCATGGAACACGAGTTCCCTACGGCTCTTTGGGATTAACAACTGGGTTACTTGTTCTTTAGTTTGAGTGTCCTGTGTCACTCGGTACAATCTCTCTTTAATAATGGCAAAATAGGGGAAGGTCGGTGCCGCGCTTGGCTGAAGAGTTTGACCATCGATTACTCTCACTCGGTCAAACGCATGCTGCAGAGTCTCGTCTCGCGACTGCTCTAACGGGAAATCCCCAAGGGAATCCCCGAGAGAGGGAGGAGGAGCGGGCTGCTCCTCACTCTGACGCGGTGTTGACGTAGAAGGCTCTGTGACAGCTTCTCCGGCCAATGCCACACCGGGATCTTCCTGTGACCTACTAGGGCAGGACCCACTATGTGTTAAATACTCCATTAGTTCTTTAAATCCCGGCCAATCAGTACCCAAAATCAACGAGTGGGTAAGACGAGGATTAACCGCCGCCTTTATTCTATGCGTTTGGCCCCGGAATAGAATATGGACAGACACTAGCGGGTAATGGTGAACATCCCTGTGCACACACAACACCTTCACCGCTTGTGCTCCCCCCAGTGCCTCACCTTGCACCAGGCGTTGGTGAATTGAGGTCTGATTACAACCGGAATCCACCAAAGCGTGATATGTATCCCCTTGAATACTCACCGGTTTGCGATATGTTCCGGCCCGATCGGGGGTGGTTTCTGGCGTGTTGGGGATCTGGATGACAGCACCCACCTCCCTTGTGAAGCTCTGACTCTGGAGATGCTCCGATTCACCGCCGTGCCAGCACACCGGCCCAGGCTTTCCCTCTGCACTGGTGTTATGGGTGTCACTCACCTGAGGGGGAGACAACAGACACAGAAGAGGGAGATGGGAGGACAGCACAGGTGAGACGGGCCGGCTGGGGAGGAGCCAGCCGCCACCTTCATGGCAGGGGAATGGGGTGGAGAGGGGGACAAGAGACAGGAGAGAGAGAGGGAAAAGAGAAGCGATGGGAGATGCCCTGTCTGCCTGCCGTCGGAGCCGCCTCCAGATGGTCCTCCGCCAGCTTGATGGCTCATTCCAGCGACGCCGGGCGGTGTCACTGGACCCATTCCGCCATTCCTTCTGGAAGTTGAGAGATAAACTGCTCCACTGCCACCAGATCGACGATCTCCTCGGCATCACGGTCTTCCGCCCTCAGCCACCCCCGGCAGGCATCCCAGAGTTCCTGGCCGAATGCAAACGGCCGGCCGACCTCCTCCAGTACCAGCGTCCAGAAGCACTGACGATGTTGCTCCGGGGAGCTGCCGAGCCGCTGCAGAATGGCTTTCTTTAGGTCAGCATACACCAGTCAGCTGTCAGCAGGGAGCTGCTGCGCTGCGAGCTGCGCCTCGCCAGTCAGGAGCGGGAGGAGGCGCGCTGCTCCTGCGGCCACCCCCACGCCTCAGCTGCTTGCTCAAAGAGAGTGAGGAATGCTTCCGGATCGTCCTGCGGTCCCATCTTCATGAGGGTGGCGGCAGCGGTGGCCGACGCCCCTGCTGACATGAGCAGGTGCCGGAACGCCTGGCGATCTTCCTGCTGGGTCAGCATCAAGGCTTCGAAGCGCTGCTGCTGCTCCTTCCGGAGGGTGATCCACCTTTCTCCTTACGTTTTCTGCTTGTCATCTTTCTGTTGACAGACACTAACGTTACTCTTCTTTGTTGGCTTTTAGGCCTATGGAATAATGATTGACGGATAAATCATCATCTTAGCGCCACCTGTTGTTAGTTGATAGACTGAAAATTTTGGTTATTGAACAGGGCCGACGGCCGTAGACCGGACAGCCATTCTGGACTTTTCCAGAATGCACAGATTGCCAGTCCACCCCTGTGTCCAGGGTGTACCCCGCCTCTCACCTATAGTCAGCTGGGATAGGCTCCAGCTTGCCTGCAACCCTGTTGGACACGATAAGCAGCTACAGATGATGGATGGATTTCAGATACCAACTTTTTTTTTTTCCTGTAACATTTAACTTTGTGCTGGAAAAAAACGAAAGTTAAAATGGAACTCTAAAACGTTTTTGTAATGTTTTGACTTGATAATGAATGTAGAAGTCACAAAATAGAACTCTATAACAAAAGTTTTATATGAGGGTGCCTCAGACTTTTGGACAGTACTGTGTATTATTTTTATGTCACACTGTGTACCAGTCAGGACTGACATGGAATCGAACGTCCAAACTCTTTTGTCTTTCAATGTTCCTTTATTTCTACATCAGCACATGTGAATGCTTTTCCTTTTTACTCGATAGTTCATGTCCTTTAGACGTTAAGAAATAAAGGCAGATAAAAAGGTTTGCAATATTTCAAATGACAAAAAGTCTGATGATGATGATGAGATTGTTAAAACAAATAAGATTACATCTGTCTTATTTACAGATATATTCATGTTAAATGTGAAATCATCTTATTCTTTTGCCAAATACACTATCCTGTAGCAGGCTTGTAGTACTCAAGTCCGACTCGTGCCCTAATTCTAAGGACTCATGACTTGACTTGGACTTGAGCACTGATGACTCGGCCTTGGACTCGGACTCGGACTCGTGCATTAACTGCATTCGGACTCGTAAACTGGAGACGAGGACTCGGATGGATTTTTTTCTTTATTTTTTGTAACGTGCCATAATAATTTGGCATAAGATTTATATTTATATCTGCATTAATTTTTGTACTAATTTTGTGTAAGAGAGTCACACCTGCATGCCTTGATGTGTGCATCAGATAGACACTCGGGTGCACTCCGGACAGCGTGTGCGCCAAGCAGACTCTCACACATGCCATAAACGACTCACACCTGCACAGGATTAAGGTGCAATCAGCGTGCCTATATAAAAACTGTGAAAACACTTACTTTGCGAAGTATTGAGTTGCATTGCTGACACATTATCAAGCCTTATTTCCTTGTTTGGTTTCCTGATTTCCTGTTTCTCGTCTTTGATTCTGCCGTGTCTACGATAGCCTGTTTGTGCCTCGCTCGACCTATCGCCTGTTTCACTGTTTTACGATTTTGCCTGCCGTTCTGGATTGTTTACCGTCTTCACTTGTATTAATAAACACACCTTCTGCACTTACATCCGTCTCCCAACCATCTCTGACAGAATACTTCACACTCCCTGCTAAAGAGAAGCACATTCACCTGTTCATACGGCATGTTCAGGAACAAACTCATGTTAATGGCGCTAAAACAGCCACCATCAAATGGTGCAGTTGGAGTCTTGTTCTCAGACATGACTCGAATTTTTCTTTAATGACTTGGAATTGACTCGGACTCGAGGTTTAGTGATTCGACTACAGCACTGTGCTGTAGAGATATAAATGCTTGAAATCGTTCATGTTCATGGTCTTGTACATGTTTGTCTCCATCTAGTGACTAAATGCATCACCTCTCCAGAATTATTGGCACCTTTTATGAAAGTGAACAAATTCAGTGGGCAAACTTATTTTTGAAATTTCAGCTTATTTTTGTAGTCGTGGTCTGCAACTGGTCTTAAACGTCTTAAAGCATAAAAGAACTTAAGTATTAATAATTAGTATTTACTATCTATGCACCAAAACAGGAGGTCTAAAAGCATTAGTCCATAAACATCTTCATAAAATAGAAAAGTAAACGCCAATCTAAAAACAGTTTATATATATATATATATATATATATATATATATATATATACACACACACACACACACACAGGCCACTTTAATAGGAACTTGTTGTTGTTGTTGAGTTTAAGATCGCTGTTCTTGGCTGCAGGACTGGAACCCAATGTGCTCTTCTGTTTTCTGTTGCATGCTGAGATGCTTTTCTGCTCACCACGGTTGTAAAGAGTGATTATATGAGTTACTATATCCTTCCTGGCAAAAAGCCAGTTGAACCAATCTGGCCATTTTCTGATCTCTGACCTCTTTTATCAACAAGGCGTTCATTTCCACCCACAGAACTGTCGCTCACTCACTCACCCAGTGTTTTTTTGTTTTTCTCACCATTTTGTTGTTGTGTGAAAACCCCAGGAGATCAGCCGTTTCTGAAATCCTCAAACCAGCAGTCCATCTGGCTCAAACCAACACCCATGCCACAGTGAAAGAAAGTCACACTTCACTGTGAGATCACAATTTTTCCCATTCTGATCTTTGAACATTGTGAACATTAACTGAAGCTCTTGATTTGTATCTGCATGATTTGATGCATCGTGCTGCTGCTGCTGTCGAGGGATCGGCTGATTAGAGAACTGCATCAAATGGAACAGCAAGTGTTCCTATTAAAGTGGCAAGTGTGTGTATGTTAGCATTACAAACCTCTAATCCAGGGGTTTTCAAAGTGTGGGAGAGTCAGCCCCCCCTCAGAGAGCAAATAAACAATAGCGCCCCCCTCCCTTACAATTTTTGTTGTTGCTATACTTAAATGTTCCATTCGTATTTTTTAGAAAAATGGTTGTTGTACACATTTTTATTTTTTTCTTTGACACATTTTAAACATATGAGCTTTTTTAAAACCTCTTTTTTACACATTTTAAACATCTGTGCTTTTTACAACCTCTTTTTTTTTTACACATTTTAAACATCTGTGCTTTTTAAAACCTCTTTTGTAAACATTTTAAACATCTGGGCTTTTTAAAACCTCTTTTTACACATTTTAAACACCTGTGCTTTTTAAAATCTCTTTTTTACACATTTTAAACATCTGTGCTTTTTAAATTTTTTTTTACACATTTTAAACATCTGTGCTTTTTTAAAACCTCTTTTGTACACATTTTAAACATCTGTGCCTTTTAAAACCTCTTTTTTCACATTTTAAACATCTGTGCTTTTTAAAACCTCTTTTTTACACATTTTAAACATCTGTGCTTTTAAAAGCATCTTTTTTTTACACATTTTAAACATCTGTGCTTTTAAAAGCATCTTTTTTTACACATTTTAAACATCTGTGCTTTTAAAAGCATCTTTTTTTTTACACATTTTAAACATCTGTGCTTTTAAAAGCATCTTTTTTACACATTTTAAACATCTGTGCTTTTTAAAGCCTCTTTTTTACACATTTTAAACATCTGTGCTTTTTTAAAACCTCTTTTGTACACATTTTAAACATCTGTGCCTTTTAAAACCTCTTTTTTACACATTTTAAACATCTGTGCTTTTTAAAACCTCTTTTTTACACATTTTAAACATCTGTGCTTTTTTAAAACCTTTTTTTTTTACACATTTTAAACATCTGTGCTTTTTAAAACCTCTTTTTTACACATTTTAAACATCTGTGCTTTTTAAAACCTCTTTTTTACACATTTTAAACATCTGTGCTTTTTTAAAACCTCTTTTTTACACATTTTAAACATCTGTGCTTTTTTAAAACCTTTTTTTTACACATTTTAAACATCTGTGCCTTTTAAAACCTTTTTTTACACATTTTAAACATCTGTGCTTTTTAAAACCTCTTTTTTACACATTTTAAACATCTGTGCTTTTTAAAACCTCTTTTTTACACATTTTAAACATCTGTGCTTTTTAAAACCTCTTTTTTTACACATTTTAAACATCTGTGCTTTTTTAAAACCTCTTTTTTACACATTTTAAACATCTGTGCTTTTTAAAACGATGGTTACGTATGTAACCGCGGTTCTATGAATTTCGGATGACCACCAGAGGCGGTGCTTTAAGCACCCGGATGTCCATCACATGCGCATGCAGTTCGAGTGTATATACCAACAAAGTCGCTTGCGACAGGGGTGACGTATGTCACTGCACTGGTACTTAAGGTGCGTTTACCCCGGAAGCGTTCTCTTGGCAGTCTTCTTGTCAGCCTTCTGAGTGACGGCCAAGCTCTGGCGGTCATCCGAAATTCATAGAACCGCGGTTACATACGTAACCATCGTTCTATTTCATTTCTCCTGACCGCCAAAGGCGGTGCTTTAAGCACCCGGATGACTAATACCAACAGGGTCACGAGGAAGACCTATTTACCCTACGAATGGCTGAAAAGGGTGGCTGTGGCCAGTGGATTGTGCATGGCCACATTAACCCTATAAAACCTTGCAAACGTGCAAGTTGAGACCCATGAGGCAGCGGAGTGGAACTCCACGTAGAGCCGCCCATGATGCAGCCACATTCCGAGTGAAGTGGCCTCGGATGTGGGGAGGGACCGGGAGGCTGCTGCTAATGGCCTCCACGGTCCAGTTCGACAGTCTGTTTGGACAACGCGTGGCCGCGCCTATGTCCAGTGTGACCCACAAACAGTGCATCCGACTGCCGGAACGCAGCAGTCGCTTCAATGTATGCCCTCAGTGCTCGAACTGGGCAAAGAAGGACGTGACCTTGGCCCTGCTCATTCTCCTCAGGCGGTGGTCTGAAGGCTTCCAGGCTGAGGGGCTGATTGGTGTACGAAGAGGAGAAGTTCTTGGGCATAAACGAAGGATTAGGCCACAATGTTACACCCGTGCCATCGGGGCTCCATTGTAAGCACTCCCGGCCGATAGACAGGGTGTGTAGTTCACCCGCTCTCTTAGCCGACGTCATAGCTAAAAGGAATGCTGTCTTTAAAGATAGCCACTTGAGCTCCGTCCCCTGTAGGGGCTCAAATGGAGGTTTACACAGTGCTCTTAAAACCAGAGGCAAGTCCCAAGCTGGTCTTGGACTGTGTTGAGGGGGTCTTATGCGCTGAGCACCTTTAAGAAAGTGGCTCACCCATGTGTGGGATCCCACAGTCAGCCCGTCTACCCTGTTGTGCATTGCAGATATAGCCGCTACATACACCTTGATGGTGGAGGGTGCAAGGCTCTTGTCCAGACGAGACTGTAAAAAGCTGAGAATCACCAGTATCAGGCAACATGCCGGTTCCTGATGGCGTGCTTGGCACCAACTCACAAAGAGCTTCCACCTATTGGCATAGAGCGCATTGGTGGAAGGTGCGCGGGAACACTGGATGGTCCGCACAACGGTCGACTCACATTCTGCTAGCAGTGGGTCAGGCCCTTCAGAGGCCACACCCACAGCTGCAACCGTGCTGGGTTCGGATGCCAAATTTGACCTCCCATCTGTGAGAGGAGGTCCATCCGTGCAGGGAGACACCAAGGCTCCTTGCAGCAACCCATACAGGGTAGGGAACCAGACTCTCCCCGCCAATAGGGGGCTATCAACAGCACCCTGTGACCCTCCTTGAGGATCCTCTCGAGAGTGGGCAGAATTAGTGGGAGTGGTGGGAAAGCATACAGGAGCTGCTGTGGCCACTCGTGTGCCAGTGCGTCTTGGCCTGAGGGGCTTGACATTTCTTTCAGTGTAAACTACAGGGGGCAATGTGTCGTGGCCTGGGAGGCGACAAGGTCCACCTCTGCCCTGCCGTATCGCAGCCAAATACTCTGCACCACTTCCGGGTGCAGCTTCCACTCCCCCGGATTGGGGTTCTGTTGTGACAGAAGATCCGCAGCAGTGTTCCTCACTCCTGGTGAATGCATTGCCCTCAGGCTCACCAGACGAGGGTAAGCCCATGTCAGTAGGTGCCGAGTGAGCTTTCAGGGAAATTAGTGACCTGGTGCCGCCCTGGTGGTTTATATGATAGACCACAGATGTATTGTCGGTCTTTATAAGGACATGCCGACCCGCTAAAACCGGACGGAAATGTTTCAGGGCGAGGAAAACGGCTCGCAGCTCTAACACATTGATGTGTTGTCCCCGCTGTTGTGGGGCCCATACGCCCTGGGCAGTCCTGCACTGCCGCACTGTGCCCCAGCCGATCAGTGATGCATCGGTGGTGACTACTTCTCTGCGAGAGGGTATGGACCCCATGGGGACCCCCCACGTTAGAAAAAAAGCGCTCTCTCCATGGGCGTAGACATGAGGAGCAACTGGCCGTGATTCTGACTGGCCTGTGCCTGTGATGTTGTGGATGTAACCCAAGGCTGTTCATCCAGATTTGTAGAGGCCTGAGTGTGAGGAGGCCCAACGGAACTACCGACGAGGCCGCGGTGAGTATACCTAGTAGTGTCTGGAAAGACCTGAAGGTCAAGGATCATCCCTTCCTGAAGCGATGTAACCGTTGGACAATATCGCTCACCCGTCGCTAAGAAAGGGTTGCCTTCAACAGCTGAGAATCCAGCTGAAGGCCAAGAAAAACAGTCTTCTGGCTGGGTGTGAGGGAGCTCTTGGCATGGTTCACCCTGAGCCCAGGTTTGGTGATGTGAGAAACCAGCACGGCTGGGTCGTTGAGCGCGTCTACCCTTGACTGAGAACAAATCAACCAGTCGTCCAGGTAGGGGGAGGATACGCATTCCCCTGCTCTGAAGTAGGGACAGTGCTACCGCGACGGATCTCATAAAGATTCTGGGAAGTATGCATCCTTCAGATCGATGGTTGTGAACCAATCGATGCTGTTTAAGGCGTCGGATGTGCACAGCATACGGAATTTGAAGACCTTGAGGTGGTCGTTCAAATGTCTCAGATCCAGTATGGGGTGAAGCCCACCCCCTTTTTTTTTGGGGGGGATGATGAAATAGGTGGAATAAAAAACACTGTTTTGTGAAGGTGGATCTAATGGCTCGATGGCACCCTTTTCCAGGAGGGTCAAGACCTCCTGGCGTACTGCCAGAGCTTTCATTTTGACCCCTTGAACTCTCGGCGGTTGGCATCTGAATTGTATGCTGTAACCCTGAGAGAGGGTGGATATAACCCAGGGGTCCGATGTTACCACTTCCCAGTAGGCAAGTTGTTGACTGGTGAAGTGTCCGACCGCCGGAGTGGAGTAGTCAACGTCTGCCTCCACGCCCCCTACGGGGGGGGAGTGGGAATTGTACCCCGACGTGCCTGTGCGGCGGCACCAAAGAGCTGTCCTGGAATCACTGGGAGAGTGCGGAGGGCCCTCCTGCAGGGATCTGAGAGTGGTGACTGAGCCAACCATACCTGACGCCTGGCGAGAGTTAAAGACAACATTAGTCTGCCCAGCTCCCTGGACATGAAAGCAAATGCCTGCAGCGAGGCCTCGCTTAGGCTTTGCAGTGATGGGTCTGCTCCAGAAGACTGAAGAGCCTGAGACTGGGCCAGGATCAGGTGAGATAATGAATTGCCTATGCGTGCAGCCCGTGCTGCAGCGTCATAGCTCTTCCCGATGAAGTCATCGGTCAAACGACACTGTGGCCGTGGACAGCGAGCGTCGGGTCTCAACGCCTCCATGCTGACCAGAGCCTGACTGGACGCATCCTGTATCTCTACAGCTCCTCAATAAAGGGGGCTGAAGGTGGAACAGTGAAAACAGCAGAGGGGGAGTCTAAAAAAGGCACTCTGCATCCGTACTTCAGATGGTGCCGTGTCCAACCCCAGGCACCATTTTTATCGCGGGCTTGACCATAGTGGAAAGCATGTCCTCCTCTTGAAGCTCTGCGGCCGGGGACAGCACTGGAGGCTGTGGCTCAGGAGGAGTAAATGAAGCAGCAGAGGCGAGAGCATCAGCAGGCTGTGCTTCAAGCGGTTGTAGGTTATAGAGCAAAGCCTTAATCTCAGCAAGCTCTGAAGGACCACAATGGAAATAAGTATTTTTACTTTTGTGTTATCCTCCGTAATATTTATATTATGTTTACATGTTATGTATGTTTTTATTGTGAAATAAATTAATACAATACAAAAAGAGCCAAGATGCCCACTTGTTGCGCCAAGGGGTCCACCTTCTGGTACTTGGCCTACAGGGAGTCTCCCGTGACGGCTGCTTAGGGCGCTTCCTAGACTTAGGAGGCAGAGCGTAGTCGCTCGGTGCTGGGGGCAGTCGAGAGCCCAAACTGCTTTCCAGCTGAGCAAGCCTAGCAGTGCGCCAAGCAAACAAAACGAAATATCTGCGGCAGAGTCAGGCGAACATACTCACCCAAACGCGTTCAGGTAATCAGCAATCAAAGCTGAAATAAACAAGCTACAAGGCAAGAAAATACCCATATGCTCGCGGTGAAACTGAAACTTATAATTAGAGGTTGCTGGCTGCCGAAGTCCGAGTGGACTCACTCATAACCGGTTTAGTTGAAAATACTTTACTTACCTTAAAGCTTTGAGACAATCAGCACATAAACATGACTGCTGTTTATTCTACTTACCTAAATATGGATTAGGTGACGGTAAACAAGCAGTGTCGAAGTACCAATACAGAGCCAAGCAACCAAAATGAAATATCCGCGGCGGAGTCAGGAGCGAACACGCTCACCCAGCCGCGTTTAGGTAATCAGCAGTCAGCTGAAGTAAACAAGCTACAGCGCGAATCAGAAGCGCACACAAGCACCAATTAAGTATCATACTTGCAACAAAACGATACTTATTAGATCGCTACAAGGCGAGAGAACACCGCTATGATCGCGGTGAAACTGAAACTTATAGTTAGAAGTTGCTATCTGCCGAAGTCAGAGCGAACTCACTCAGCTAACAGCTGAAGTAAACAAGCTGCAGTGCGAATAAGAAGCGCACACAAGCACCAATTAGTATCATACTTGCAACAAAACGATACTTATTAGATCACTACAAGGCGAGAAAACACCCCTATGATCGCGGTAAAACTGAAATTTATAATTAGAAGTTGCTAGTTGCCGAAGTCAGAGCGAACTTCACTCAGCAATCAGCTGAAGTAAACAAGCTACAGTGCGAATCAGAAGCGCACACAAGCACCAAATAAGTGTCATACTTGCAACGAAACGATACTTATTAGATCGCTACAAGGCGAGAAAACACCCCTATGATCGCGGTAAAACTGAAATTTATAATTAGAAGTTGCTAGCTGCCAAAGTCAGCGAACTTACTCATAAACGGTTTCTTACCTTAAGCAAATGGCAAATCGCAGTCTTAAGAGGGCGAAAAAAACGCAGCTCCAACCCGTTAAGGGTTTGCAAGACTCCAGCGATTGCTCTTAGAAAATAGTACTACTCGAATAATCTGCTCTGCACGAGAAGATGCAAGAGAACGCTTCCGGGGTAAATGCACCTTAAGTACCGGTGCAGTGACATACGTCACGCCTGTCGCAAGCGACTTTGTTGGTATACACACTCGAACTGCATGCGCATGTGATGGACATCCAGGTGCTTAAAGCACCGCCTCTGGCGGTCAGGAGAAATTAAATAGAACCTCTTTTTTTTTTTACACATTTTAAACATCTGTGCTTTTTAAAACCTCTTTTTTACACATTTTAAACATCTGTGCTTTTTTAAAACCTCTTTTTTTTACACATTTTAAACATCTGTGCTTTTTTAACACCTCTTTTTTTTACACATTTTAAACATCTGTGCTTTTTAAAAACATCTCTTTTTTACACATTTTAAACATCTGTGCTTTTTCAAAACATCTTGTTTTACACATTTTAAACATCTCATAGCATCGTTAGCTAGCACCTCTTGGCAGACAACGCACTGTGGCAGTGGAGCATCTTCAGATCCATGAAAATCCAAACTTTAAATTGTGGTCATACTTCCTTCTTTTTTTGCTTGGCCCAGACTCTGTCTCCTCACTCACTGTAGCTTTAGGTACTAAAAATCAATCCATCTTGTCTCTGGCAAAGGCTAGCTGAAGTTCGCTAAATGTCTGCAATAGTAACTTATTCTGGTTTATTTTTCCTCACGTTGCGCCCCCCCCGAAGAACTCTGGCGCCCCCTAGGGGAGGCGTGCCCCACACTTTGAAAAGCCCTGCTCTATGTATGTCCAGCACTTTAGTGATATATCCTATCCTATCAATGCCTTCCACAAATCAGACGCTGAGCTCTTGATACACACACTCTCATCAAGTTTCATGGTTGATATTCAAGAACAAAAAAAGGTTTTGTGCCTTCTGTCCTGTACAGTGAGGGTTACGGTTTTATGTAAAGGCTTGTGTAAATTGCATTTAGTGTCATTATATAGGATGCTTCCATCAGTTTGCAAAAAGTAACAACCGTGGTCTGTTGTGGAAGTCTGATCTTCAAAAGTAGCCAAAAAAATACACTTAGACAAATGATATTACATTAAAGCTTCCCAATGGCTAAAGCACATACTTCTGCTTGGTTTGAGAATACACAGGCCGCTCATAACCCCCACCAACCGACATCTAAAGCTTTTGGCTAGAGAATAGGAGCCTGTGAAAACCCAATCATAGTGATACACAAGATCCTCTAAATATTTGAACTCATAAATTGTTCCTAGGCTCAGCTAATGGCCTGGTGAGAGAAAAAAAAAACTTAATCAGAGTATCATAAATTCAGGCAAAGGAATACAACATCATTGCTCAATGATCTTCGAAAAATATTTGCAGCAGGCTAATGCAACTTTATGGATAACAAAAATACATTCCACGGTTTGACCTGCTGACCCTGGCTGTAACACAGAGCGCCTGGCTCAAACATATCCGTGGCCACAGAAACAGGACTCTAAATCCATTTTGAAGCGCAACAGCAAACTAAACAGCAATCTTAAGGTATAAAACAATCCTTCAGGTCAAGGGAAAGGAGCTTCCGAAAGTGGTCAGGTGGAAAAAAGCTGCAGAGGAAGAGTAAAGAGCGGATTACTACAATCGGTTTGATAATATCCAGGTGAAATGTTAGAACCGCACACACTAATCGTCCCAGGAGAGGTGAGCCACGCAAGATTTCACAACACACTCTCAGGATAATGATAAGGAAGGTAAGAGAAACGGATGACAGCAGTCACATGAAAAGAGTTGCAGGACGACCTGAAAGCAGCAGGAACAACAGTTACACAGAGACAGCAATCATCTCCGCTCCTACACCTCACGCAAAACACAAAGGAAGTACAAAGATGCACATCTAAAAGCACACGCAACAATACATACATCCCAAGACAAACACACAGGGACAATTAAAACAAACACACTCCCAAGACAAGCGCATACACCTACAAGGCAATTAACACACACACAGGGATGGTGCATGTTGACGATATGGGATAACAGAACAGCACTGTGTGTGGAAACTACTTCAACAATTGTCTGTAAACTGTTGTGAAGCGTGGCAACAATATTAAAGGGGCTGGCTCACTTTTCCCAGAAGCCTCTGCACCAAGTCGTGATATTGCACAGTTTTATAAACTATGGGGTGCCAAGTGTCACCGGGCCCATTTCGTCATCACAAAATGCATTTCGTCGGATGAAATGCATTTCGTCCATCACAGAATGCATATCGTCATCACAAAATGCATTTTGTCCGACGAAATGCATTTCGTGATGGACGAAATGCATTTCGTGATGGACGAAATGCATTTTGTGATGACGAAATGCATTCTGTGATTGACGAAATTCATTTCGTGATCTACCATACTGCATTCCGTGGACAAAATGCATTCCGTCCGACGAAATGCATTTTGTGATGGACGAAATGCATTTTGTGATCTACCATACTGCATTCTGCGGATGAAATGCATTTCGTGATGGACGAAATTCATTTCATGATGGACGAAATGCATTTCGTGATGGACGAAATGCATTCTGTGATGGACGAAATGCATTCTGTGATGGACGAAATGCATTTCGTGGGACGAAATGCATTTCGTGATGGACGAAATGCATTTCGTCCAACAAAATGCATTTTGTGATGACGAAATGCATTCTGTGATGGACGAAATGCATTTCGTCCACGAAATGGAACCGGTGACACTTGGCACCCCATAATAAACAACCCACAACAATCCGAAACTACAGATCATAAACTGTAACAAGAAATTGAAGATATTTAGTCAAATTAATTATATTTTAAATTCTCTCGACTGATCCATTCCATTTCTGTTTGGTTATTCCCTTGTAACGGACCGGAACTGGCCTCGTCCATCTCTCAGGCAATGTGAAGGAAATTTAGTGAATGAACATTCCTATTCTCTGTGTTTCTGTGTGTTGAGCTCAAGTGGCCTAGTGTACTGAGAAAAATTGTTTTCCCACAAGCTGTAATCGCCTTTCTGTATCCTTGGCTCAAAGGCTGGTGATAAGCAGGCTGCCTGGTTTCTGTTTCATGTTATGTTATGCCTAACCACACATCCGCTGCGCATCTCAGAGCACACCAGGCGCATGGTCTAACAAAGCTTCAAGGGAAAGCCTCAAGCCAATCACGTGCAGACGCGAGCAGTAAGCGAATGCCTTTAAAGTATAATAGATAACCGCCACTAAGACACAAATCAGGGTGCGCACTCTTGGCATCACCTAGGGTGGTGTCTTCTTCGTTTCCTGTTTTATATTTCTGTTTTATAAGACCTACTATAATAAATAACTGAAAAGACAACTGCTAAGCGTTCTGAAGTGTTTATTAGAAGTTTCCATTACAGTAGCTACGAAGAAAAGAAAACATCAGGCATATTCTATTCACAGCTTCCACATACACCATGTAGATGATGCGCGAGATGGATTTTGAAGGGATCAGTAACAGTGGATTTGAAGAGGTTTTGCTGCACAGAGAGCGAACAGAATAGCAGCGACATGCTTTCAAAACAAAAATAATGAACTGGATTCTGGGAAGGGAGAGTTGGCCCCTTTAAAATTAGAATTAAGCTGCTGTAGTTGGTAGGAATAATCGATTATATTGTAGTGCATTTTATTTTAAATGTGCAGTTCCTACTGTAAAAAATAATAAAGTTCATGATTTTACAAGAGGGCGGTACGGTGGTGTAGTGGTTAGCGCTGTCGCCTCACAGCAAGAAGGTCCGGGTTCGAGCCCCGTGGCCAGCAAGGGCCTTTCTGTGCGAAGTTTGCATGTTCTCCCCGTGTCCGCGTGGGTTTCCTCCGGGTGCTCCGGTTTCCCCCACAGTCCAAAGACATGCAGGTTAGGTTAACTGGTGACTCTAAATTGACTGTAGGTGTGAATGTGAGTGTGAATGGTTGTCTGTGTCTATGTGTCAGCCCTGTGATGACCTGGCGACTTGTCCAGGGTGTACCCCGCCTTTCGCCTGTAGTCAGCTGGGATAGGCTCCAGCTTGCCTGCGACCCTGTAGAACAGGATAAAGCGGCTAGAGATAATGAGATGAGATGAGATTTTACAAGAGACTTTTTCTTTTTTATTTTAAAGTTTCAAATCATTCACGTTTCCCAAAACACTCATTTAAAATCTAGAAATTGTAGTTTGTTTGTTTGTTTGTTTGCATGTGTACCCCATATTATTTACCACATATTGATGATTTTTGGGCGGCACAGTGGTGTAGTGGTTAGCGCTGTCGCCTCACAGCAAGAAGGTCCTGGGTTCGAGCCCCGGGGCCGGCGAGGGCCTTTCTGTGTGGAGTTTGCATGTTCTCCCCGTGTCCGCGTGGGTTTCCTCCGGGTGCTCCGGTTTCCCCCACAGTCCAAAGACATGCAGGTTAGGTTAACTGGTGACTCTAAATTGACCGTAGGTGTGAGTGTGAATGGTTGTCTGTGTCTATGTGTCAGCCCTGTGATGACCTGGTGACTTGTCCAGGGTGTACCCCGCCTTTCGCCCGTAGTCAGCTGGGATAGGCTCCAGCTTGCCTGCGACCCTGTAGAAGGATAAAGCGGCTAGAGATAATGAATGAATGAATGATGATTTTTGTTGTTTGCTGTTTTTGTTGTTGTTTGGTAAAAAAAAAATTATTTCAAGAAAACAAAGAACAATGTGCTGTACTGTAGTCATTAGTAACGAGACGGTCAATGATGGCATAGCGCACTCCGTCCCTGTCTACTCCAGAATGAACGATCTAAAGTGGGCCACCTTGTGCAATAAATGTTGCAAGCTACAGTGGTGCTTGAAAGTTTGTGAACCCTTTAGAATTTTCTATATTTCTGCATAAATATGACCAAAAACATCATCAGATTTTCACACAAGTCCTAAAAGTAGATAAAGTGACCCCAGTTAATCAGGTGTGAGTGGGCACCCTGTTTTACTTAAAGAACAGGGATCTATCAAAGTCTGAGCTTCACAACACGTTTGTGGAAGTGTATCATGGCACGAACAAAGGAGATTTCTGAGGACCTCAGAAAAAGTGTTGTTGATGCTCATCAGACTGGAAAAGGTTACAAAACCATCTCTAAAGAGTTTGGACTCCACCAATCCACAGTCAGACAGATCGTGTACAAATGGAGGAAATTCAAGACCATTGTTACCCTCCCCACTCTTTGTTGGAGTGGTCGACCAACAAAGATCACTCCAAGAGCAAGGCGTGTAATAGTCGGCAAGGTCACAAAGGACCCCAGGGTAACTTCTAAGCAATTGAAGGCATCTCTCACATTGGCTAATGTTAATGTTCAAGAGTCCACCATCAGGAGAACACTGAACAACAATGGTGTGCATGGTAGGGTTGCAAGGAGAAAGCCACTGCTCTCCAAAAAGAACATTGCTGCTCATCTGCAGTTTGCAAAAGATCACGTGGACAAGCCAGAAGGCTATTGGAAAAATGTTTTGTGGACGGATGAGACCAAAATAGAACTTTTTGGTTTAAATGAGAAGCGTTATGTTTGAAGAAAGGAAAACACTGCATTCCAGCAATAAGAACCTTATCCCATCTGTGAAACATGGTGGTGGTAGTATCATAGTTTAGGCCTGTTTTGCTGCATCTGGGCCAGGACGGCTTGCCATCATTGATGGAACAATGAATTCTGAATTATACCAGCAAATTCTAAAGGAAAATGTCAGGACATCTGTCCATGAACTGAATCTCAAGAGAAGGTGGGTCATGCAGCAAGACAACGACCCTAAGCACACAAGTCGTTCTACCAAAGAATGGTTAAAGAAGAATAAAGTTAATGTTTTGGAATGGCCAAGTCAAAGTCCTGACCTTAATCCAATCGAAATGTTGTGGAAGGACCTGAAGTGAGCAGTTCATGTGAGGAAACCCACCAACATCCCAGAGTTGAAGCTGTTCTGTACGGAGGAACGGGCTAAAATTCCTCCAAGCCGGTGTGCAGGACTGATCAACAGTTACCGGAAACGTTTAGTTGCAGTTATTGCTGCACAAGGGGGTCACACCAGATACTGAAAGCAAAGGTTCACATACTTTTGCCACTCACAGATATGTAATACTGGATCATTTTCCTCAATAAATAAATGACCAAGTATCATATTTTTGTCTCATTTGTTTAACTGTGTTCTCTTTATCTACTTTTAGGACTTGTGTGAAAATCTGATGATGTTTTAGGTCATATTTATGCAGAAATATAGAAAATTCTAAAGGGTTCACAAACTTTCAAGCACCACTGTATGTGCAAGTACAAGTAGTTCTCAAATGTGTATATATTTAATATTCATTGAAGAAACTGAGCCAAGCCAAACAAAAGTGTACATGTGGGTATGTGTGAGTGTATAATATATACTGTAACAGTCAGAGGTCAAAGCGGGAAAATATAGTGGACAGAAGAGTTTATTAACTTCAGGAAAAGTGTTTATAGCAATAAACCAAAGGACTGTCAGCAAAAATATAAGGTATAAATGGATGCAGATACAAAAGACACACATATCGTAGTACCGTATCGGTATAAAACCTGGTTTGGTTGCTTCTACCAGGAGGTTAAGACTTTCACCACTCCCAAACTACGGGTGTAACGATTGCACTATTAGGATTGATGCGTCAATTCATTTTTAAGTAAAATGGCCAAGACAGTCATAAATCAATTATCACTGATTACCAGTTCATTTTATCTCATTATCTGTAGCTGCTTTATCCTGTTCTACAGGATCGCGGGTGAGCTGGAGCCTATCCCAGCTGACTACGGGTGAGAGGCAGGGTACACCCTGGACAAGTCGCCAGGTCATCACAGGGCTGACACAGAGACAAACAACCATTTGTACTCACGGTCAATTTAGAGTCACCAGTTAACCTAACCTGCATGTCTTTGGAGGAAACCCACACAAACACAGAAAGGCCTTCGCCACCGGCCACTGGGCTCGAACCCAGAACCTTCTTGCTGTGAGGCGACAGTGCTAACCACTACACCACCGTAATAATAATCATAGCATGCTTTATTTTTATATGTGCAGATTCTACAGCAAAAAGCATGTTAAATGTTGCTGTTGCAAAAGGTTATTTTTGATTTAATGACTTTAAATTTAAAATTAAAATCAAGTTGCTGCAGTTATTAGGTAGTTTAAACTGAATGTAAGGCATTTTTTGCAGGGGGTTAAGCAGTCTATGGTAAAAAGAAACATTACTACGACAAGAAAAGATTCCAAAAGTAGTTTTTAAACAGAAATTAAGTAGTACATTATTAAAAATAATAAATACTCGGGGCTTTAAGTGTTGTTTACTGGGATAGTTTGGCTCTCTTGGAGTGAGAAACACTCGACTTTTAGACGAAACGCTATACTTTATATAGACATAACTTTCAACTGATATGAAGTATATAAATTTTAAAAACACGGTGGTGTTATTTTTATTGTTATTGTCAGTGTTTTCTTGCAGGGAGCAACAGCATTCATTTTTCGTCATTCTTCCTCATTTTTCTTCTTCTACGCCAGGAGCCACACAGCTGCATTGTTCGTTACTGCCACCTGGTGGTCGGGTCACACTGTCGCTGCCTGAGCTGTACCACGCATGCGCAGTCAAAATAGACATCAATGGAGACCTATGAAACTGAGATTTAATCCTCCACGCATGCGCAAACAACAGCACACGTTCATGCACAAACTTTTATCATAAAAATATTTTAATTATACACCAGGCATTATGATTAAAAGTCTGCTAGTATGGTACAGTGTAATAAAGTAGAGTATGTCAGTCACTAATATTTTTTGTTGCATAGGCTAATTAAAAAAGAAATCTACCTTCCAGCATTGGTTTGATAATAATATTTTATTAATTTCTCTGCTGTGTGATGCAAAATACCACAAATATGTACAGATTTTATTATTCAGAGTCTCTAAATTAACCTCCTAGGGCTTAGCGGTCACATACGTGGACAGCACTTTTTAGAAATTCGGAACAAGAATCCACATATGTGGACATACTTTTTCTCTAAAAGTACATCTTATCAAAGATGATGCTTAGTTTTTATTCTAATCAGGTTCTAATAAGCCCAAATAGCAAAGAGAAATAAAAAAAATGCATGTAAAAAAACAGCTTGGGCCTTAGGAGGTTAAATGAATAAGACATTCCAGTTAAATGATAATTTGGTTTGAGTAAAGTATAGGGATTGACACGAAAGTTCCACTTTGAACGTTTGTCTACGTGGTTCCTAATTAATGCAGTAAATAAGCCATAAGTAGCTAGTTATATTTTTCAAACTTGGCGCGTACATTTCAATCAATTGCCTGGTGCACAACACCAATAAACGAGCTAGCTAGACTTAGCAACAATCAGGGTATGTGCAGAGGGTCAAGGTGCGATGAAATCTGTCGCTGAGGGCCACCGCAGTGATTGTGAGCCGTATTTGGTGCCGTTGTTCACTCTCTCGCTGAAAGTTTTGAAAAGCTACTTATACTTCTGCATTCACAGACGCAGAAGTGTGAGAAAGTGTTTATACTTAACTGTAACAAAATGCACTGTAATGACAGGAAATGGCATGCTAAAGATCAGGCAGCGTCGTGTTTCTGATAAGTTTGAATAACGCGACTTAGCAGTCAATGTGAATGAGTGTGCGTCGTTTAAAGCGGATCCCTAGAGGGATCTACCATATACATTTGGTGGTGAGAGCTCAGTGATACACCAACTCAGTCTTATAACTGTTTGAGTGCATTTAGCTGATTTGTGCTGACTGATTGGCATGTTGCAGACATATTGTTTACAAATCTCATTGGGGTTTTTTTTCTATAATTATTGATGCTCAGAATTTGCTGAGTAATCTGACACCAGCTGTGTGTCAATCAGGCAAAAATCCTAGGACTAGTTTGCAAAAGACAGTTTCGAATATTAAACAAATGATCATAAATCGGAATGGGAGTGGGTGGAGCTAAAATCATGAGTTTGAGTGAATTGCATGACAGACGCTCTTATCCAGAGAGACATATAACATACCCAAAGCAGCCTGGAGAGCATTTGGGGGTTAGGTGCCTTGCTCAAGTGCACTTCAGCCATTCCTGCTGATCCAGAGAATTGAACCAGCAACCTTTTGGTCTCAAAACTGCTTCTTTAACTATTAGGCCATGTCTTCCCAGGACAAAGACTCCGCCTCACAAGAATTGACTGGCGTGTGATGTGACAAGGATATTGTTTACAAAATGTTAATGTTTTTGATAATTATTGAGCGTCACTCTCTCCTGTGTAGCTGGACACCAAACTACATTTCTGAAGATCCTCGCCAAAAATCCTAGGACTGGCTTGAAATGTAGGTTTTTGCATATTATGCAGATTAAGTCAGAATCTATAGTAAGTAGGCAGAGCTAAATAAATGCTTCTTGAGGCTTTTTTGTTTGGCAGAATCCAAGGAGTAATGGGGACAAAGAACAGTCATGTCGTAAAAGCTGCTACAGTCCAGCTGATCATTAGTGAAAAGATTTGTTCTGTTTTGGACGAACCATAAACTACCAATGTTTATAGCTAATCTCAAAGAGGAATATTTATTCCAATGTAAACACTGCATTTAACTGAGTTTAATCTAGTTTAATGAGTTTATCGTGACTGTTCTATTTATTTATACACACAAGCACATGAACTCAGGCGTGCATGTGATCCGAATGGTCAGCCATAATTGCCCAATTCATGCTGATGGAGTCCCTTTATAAAAGTAAGGAAACAAATAAATAATTCAAGTGTTGCTGGTCCATCATGTTCGCAAGATATTTCTCCTGTCCTGTGCACACAACTTGCTAATAACTTGGTAATATCCTTGTTCCTACAAAATAATAACTTCACCTCTATGAACTTTAAGGGCTCCATAGTATAGGTTTCTGTTTTTATTCTTTATAGCTATGCTGTCAGAAATAAGAGTGCAGTAGGAGTCCATTTCTGTGACCCCTAGGGGTCATTATTGGACCTCAAGGTAACTATGTGTACCTTTTCAGAGCCAAACAGGTACTTACATGTTCCCAAACAGTGCATAAAGGGTACAAATAAGTACCAGTGCCCCATTGACAACCCTTTGTACCTCTAAAGGTCCATCCATCTATCCATCCATCCATCATCTATAGCCGCTTATGTCCTGTCCTACAGGGTCGCAGGCAAGCTGGAGCCTATCCCAGCTGGCTACGGGCGAAAGGCGGGGTACACCCTGGACAAGTCGCCAGGTCATCACAGGGCTGACACACAACCATTCACACTCACATTCACACCTACGGTCAATTTAGAGTCACCAGTTAACCTAACCTGCATGTCTTTGGACTGTGGGGGAAACCGGAGCACCCGGAGGAAACTCACGCGGACATGGCGAGAACATGCAAACTCCGCACAGAAAGGCCCTCGCCGGCCACGGGGCTCGAACCCAGGACCGTCTTGCTGTGAGGCGACAGCGCTAACCACTCCACCACCGTGCTACCACCTAAAGGTACAGTAATGTAGCTTATTTTCTGACAAGGTATGAAATGTTACTGTTTTTAACTCCAGTTGATTTCTGTTCCACTATGTGAATAAAACAGGAGGAAAAAATAGATCCATGTTTATTTAAGTGCCAAGCAAATAGCATTACAGCAACCCGAGATATCACTGTAAGTGTAAATAAAATGATGTACTCTAGTGACAAATGTAAAGAAAAAGATTTATTTGTGGAAATCAGGGCTCGTGGACACACACACACACACACACACACACACACACACACACACACACACAAACCCAAGGACATAACTAATAATAATAATGAGGTGGTTATGAGATTAAATCCAGATCATTATTAAAACTTCAACACTACTGGTGGAGTGTGTTGTAGCCTCCTGCTGAGTGTGCTAGTACACAGGATCAGTGGGGGGGAAAGAGAGAGAGAGCGAGAGAGAGAGAGAGGTAACCATGTCACCGCTGATGTCACCGGAAATCAGATGCTCTGTTCATGAGTTGGGAAAGCGCGTTCATGCGCCGAGTTTTGACCAACCACAGAGAGACAGAGAGAGAGAGAGAGAGAGGGCGCGAGCGTCAGTGTGAGTGTCAGTGCGCGTGCTTGACTCACGCGAGCCTGCAGTTCCTGATCGCGCGCTGTGGATGTGAGTGAGTGTGTGGATGAGTGCGCGCTGCTGCTGCTGACTTCCTTATTCCAGTAAAAAGCTTAGATTTCGGATTTTGTCGCTTTACATCCGGTGAGTTGAACAAACAAACAACAACAAAAAAAATCATTATTTCTATTTTGTTCTGATCTCAGATGGTGATTTGATGTTGACATGGAGCGCGTGCGTCTTAATGACCGATGCAGTGCTGTTGATCAGATCAGATGTGTGCATGTTCTAGACATGCTGTAGCAATGATTATCAGAATGAACTATTTGTTTTGGGTATTTGAGTGTTTAATTCACTCTGAGGGCTGTTTCTCAATTCTTTATGAATAGCACAGATTAACTCCTGCAACTAGGTCCAGTATATACGGTATAATGTGTGTATGTGTGTGTATATATATTAGTGCTGTAGCACTAATGTCTCTTATAAGTTCTTATAAATATGTTTAAGAGTCAAACACAGGATCAGTTTTGACCTTCATTTTTTAATTCTACTTTCATTATAACACTTGGACACTTTTATTGGTTAAATTCAGAATGTTTCTTTTTTCCTAGCACTAACTCGGTTTTACTTTGGGATGTACACTCATACACTACTTTCATTCATAATAGTGGACATTTGTGGGTTTTTTTTTTTTTTTGTAAACTAAGTTCCTCTGACAGGATCCTTCATCCGTTAGAAATGTCTTCTGACCATATGATGAGGATGTAAATGATTTTTTTAAAAGAAAATATTTCTCTGTCTGTCTCTGTTGAAGCAGAATACTGTATTCTATTGTTGCACGGTTTTAAAAAAAATACAGGACTTGAACCAGATGCGAGACACGTTTGCAGCGGAGCTTCACATGTGGTTGAAATGTGAGTCCTCTCCAGAAAAGTGTCCTCTCTCCGGAAAACCACGAGGATCGTGATCACCATTTCAGTTGTTATTACAGTCACCACTGTGTACACGTATTGCTTCACAGGACGTGAAAATGTCTACTTAACGTATGTCGCGTCACGTCCATTTCAGCAGCTTTTCTCTTTGCATATCTCACGTTTATGGACTGTAAGAAAGGTGGTCAGTTTTAGAAATGCACTCACTATATGCTGTCCATATAAATGCATGTATACGACCTGTAACTCTGAAATTCTGCGCACTTCATTTCCATCTCAAAAGCTCATTTTTGGCAGCAGAGAACCACACACACAAAAAAAAATCTGAGGTTTGATTTTTGGATTATTGTGGACCTGAAAAGTATACGCTGATTGTGAAACAGGGGTTGAGTTTTGGATTTAGGGTTCTTTTGTGCACTGGAGCTGAGCGTCGAGTTGTTGTACAGTCTGTACAGTTCTGTGCAAAAGTCTTATGCACTTGCAAAGAAATGCTATAGCACAGAGATGCCTTTAAATATAATGACATTAAAAATTAGTGTTTCTATTGCAGCAGCAAACAAAAGAAATGAGCTGCAAGTTTTACTGAGACTCTTCCAGAACCAGATGCAGTTCTTCTGGAGCCTTCTGTCAAAACCCAGCAGCCTTGATTATGGTTTTTTTGTTTTGGCACAGTGCTCTATGTGATAGCAAGCTATAATCACTCAATGTGTTGAATCTGGTTTTAAAGTGTTTAATAATCATCATAATCATAATATAAAGCGTGTACTGTGATAGTGTTTGAATCAGTAAATCATAAAACATGGCTCGAGGGATGTTGTTTTGAAAGAACACCGTTTCTGATATAAGGGTGCCAATAATATTGAATTTACACAGCAAGTGATATGATTTGAAATACACACAAATAAAGACATGGCGTAACTCAGCTTTTGCTTGTCCACATTTCCTTGTTTGGATCATCTGGAAAATATCCGTGACATGGTCAGAAGATCGAGGGACTCTTTATCTCTCGTTATAGGGTTCAGTGGGGTTTTTTTTCACTTCCCTCAAGAGAAGCTTTTTATTTTCCAGCTCTGCATGAGTGCTTGCAGTGTTGAATTAACACCTCCGAGGCTGAAGCAGTCAGTGTTTCTATCTGATGATGATTTATGTCGACAGGATTAAGTCAGATGCGTAAGTTTTACAAGTCCAGCTGGACACCAGGGATTTCTTTCCTCTGTGTGGCCACGTTCTGTGCTTTGGGCTTCCTAATCCCTATAAAGCACGCTTGTCTTTTCCACTTGCTGCTGAAGTTTCTAGGAAGTTTGAAGTCCAGTTGCGAAATAGGCGTTAAGTGTGGAACAAATCTGCTGGCAGGTTTGAGGGGTTTCTCTTAAACTCCGTCTTCCTTACACACTTTCATCTTATACCACGGACAAAATACTTCGAATTACGCTACAGGTTTGAAAACGTTTTTTGTTGTTTTTTTTTTAAATTGTGCCTCGCTCTCAACAAACAGACCTTACTGAAAATTTCAAGATAGTCTACATTTGAGTTCATAATTACCGGAAATGTATTTAACACACAACAACTGATTAAGAGGAACTGAAGTCATTTTTAAACTTGCTTTATTTCTTAATTAACGTGTTATTCAATTACATTTTCGGTTTTAGTAACCTTACTGTATATCGTGACTCGTATTGGCAACTAATTGCAGTTAAATATTATACTTATCGGCCTATTCGGTCTTTAGCCGTGTTGAATTTAGTTCGTTTGGTCCACGGCAGGCGTCGCTTATCCGCGCGATCTTCACGAGACTTGTGCGAGACTTCGAAACGTGAGGTGTCAGTGCCGCCATTTTGAAAACTGTTTTCCAAACGAAGTATTGCACAAAAACAAGTTTAAATGACGATTACTGCCGACTTTTTTCAAACTTTCCTGATTGCTATCAAAACAAACAAAACTTCCGGCTTGCTTACGTCAGCGTTCGAAAGAGGGCGCGCGCGTCTTTTGACGACGTCGGCAGATGTCGGTCACTTTGATTCGCGCTGTACGTTTTACTTCCGTCCTACGATGTCTCGCACAGGTCTCGGCGAATCTCGTTTACGGCCATTGCTTTGACATATAGCAGTGACAAAATAGCGATCAAAAATGCATTCCTGTATTTAATAACGAGAGAATTTTGATGATAAAAAATGTGCCTTCAGTTCTCCTTAAAGTTCTATATCATTGATATATTATCATCTGATTGAGCACAGTGCTCCTAAACAGGTCGCATTGTACACGTTCTTTCATTCTCCTTCGACTTGTGACACCTTTATGACTCCATTAACCTGCCATTAAACTTCTCACTGTTTTCTAGATGCTGTAAAATATTTGATTTTTGTGCTTGCGTGCCTGTTTCACAGCATTTTCCGAATCTGGAATGTATGAAGTGTTGGCTGTTTCTTATCTCGCACACTTTAGGTGCGAAGTGGAAAATTGTTTTGAGTTTCATGTCCATGGGTGTTTCCCAAACTGACACAAGTTAAATAAACAGTCCGCACTGACACAGACTTCCTGATTTAAGGGCTGGAGGGGTGAAGCAGCCAGGGGCCAGCCGAGAGAACGAGCGAGAGGGAGGAGGGGAACGAGAGAAGCATCCCATAAACTCCTCCTCAGGCTCTTCAGGAAGGGCAACAGGTTATCATGTTTCGGCTCGTTGTTTTTCCACCAAATGTCCCCATGTCTGTGTCTCCATCCAGTCCTCCATGCCTCTCTCTCTCCCCTCCTTTTTTTAAAAATTTGTCTTAAAATCAATTCCATGCCTATATAACGAGCTTGGAGATGGCAGACAGGACGGAGAAGAATCTCCTTCGCGTGCTTCGTGCTCTTTTCTCCCTTTCTCCAGCGGGGGATCCATCAGTTTTATGGACTCTTTTTTTTTTTCCACTTCTTTGATGGATCTTCTATGGCATTTTAAAAGCTCTGAGAGCTCTTCACCAGATTTCACCATGTTTGGTCTGTAAACAATTTTCTGCAGTGCAGAAAGACAACAACAACAACAACAACAACAGCAGCAGCAAATAAGTCACTAACCCGAGCTTCCTGTTGTGACCCGTAGCGCGCCCAAGGAAATCCCAATATAGATATGTCAAGACTTCCACATCGTTGTTCTGCAATTTCGAGACAATAACAGAATTACCTGAAACTTTTGCCCTGGTTTTCATCACTTCCTTACCGTTTAGGATTCTAAACTAGGAAGAGAGTCGTCATTGTTTCAGAATGACCAACAGCGCCGAGAGGGGATTTCTGCTGTTAATTTATCCGTTAAAGTCCGATGACAGTGTGTTCCTGTGAGATTTTTGTTGCCGAGTATGAAATTGGGATCATTTAATACGAGTAATATACAGAAATGTTGATTACTCAGATCCAGTACCTTGTCGACGGTTAGTTTCAGTGGATTTACCAATCAAAACATCAAAGCAATATTTTATATCACTTGTTAACCTCAAACCGTCATAGCATAAGAAAATTTCCAGCAAATATGTCCAAACCTATCTGTTAAGTAGCCAGAATAAATGTTTTTAAAAAGGATGATTAGCTCAAATTGTAGCTTCGGTTTTATCTCGTAATGTCGCTAAGTTTTAACACGTGGTCCTGATCATCTGATGCTACTTCGTACATTGTTTAGACGTGAAACAAGTTCAGAGATGTAAAAACTCTCTCCAATGTCGGTGCTTTATTTCCACTTATTATACAGCATGAGTTATTCCTGATAAACCGTAGGTGCTAAAGAAGGCACCTGCTTGAAATCCTTGAAGACGTTTCATTTCTCATCCGAAAGGCTTCTTCAGTTCTGTCTGACTAGTGAGGAGTTCCAGGTGTTTATCTTCTAGTGGACCAAAACCAACCCTAAGGAGAGTCGTTGAGCCATCCCTTCCAGAGACCCGAACACCTACAGGATGACTGACAGAGGTGGACAGTAACGAAGTACATTTACTTGAGTACCCTACTTAAGTACACTTTTTGAGTATCTGTACTTTACTTGAGTATTTTTTTTGGAAACTTATGACTTTAGCTTCACTACATTTGAAAGGCAAATATCGTACTTTTCACTCCACTACATTTCTGTCAAGGTCCTCGTTACTCGTTACTATGACGCAGCTTTGAAAGTGGATGTTTTTTGTTTTCTTTTATAAAATGTGATTGTTTTTTCCGCAGGTGACACTGAGAGCCGATCAGTAATCACTAGGGTCACGTCACGTCCATAGACTGGATAAAATCAAGTTCAATTATTTCTCATCAGCATTATTTGAACACGATCAGTTGATGGCAGAATGGAAGGAGGCGGTTCTTCTGGGGAATGAACGCACCCATGGCTTTACCTGGAACCCATGTTTCAGTTTTCAGAAAGGAATAAAGTCATTTCATTTTAAACGTTTGTTTTGTTTGCCTAAAACGAACCACATCACGGCTTACAAAAACTCGCCGTCCATATTGAGGGATATAAACGTTTTATTTCAAGAGAAAGCTTGTAATGAAGTCGTCTGTGCTTTTAGAACTAGTGATAACGTTGCAAACGTAGCTATGCAGTCTGGTTAGTCAAATGACTTTCTATGGATTTGCTCGCCAAGTTGCTACAGCCTTGTCCACGGCTAACGCTAACACATAGCTAGTTAACTTGGACACTGTTAGTTAGCATGTAAAAATGGAGTTCCGCTAACATAACATTAACTTTAGCATAATCTTGCCAAATAAACAGAATGTAGAAATGTTTCTTTTCTAGTAGCATTAGCTACCCAATATGATTTCGAGTTTGAAAAGAGTTTGCTGGCATGTCAGGTGGAGCTTCAGTTCTACAGGTTCTACAAACTAGTCAGAAAATCCAGTCGGTTGCTTCAGAGGCATTAGGTTTCGTAAGCGTTGTGGCAATAATACAACAGTGCGTTGACAGAAAATGTACTTTTAATACTTAAGTATTTTTAAAAGCGAGTACTTCAGTACTTTAAATTAAGTAAAACTTTGACTGGAGAACTTTCGCTTGTATCGGAGTCACATTTAACCAGTGGGATCTGTACTTTGACTTAAGTAATAAACTTGGGTACTTTGTCCACCTCTGATGACTGAGAGTGTCAACGACCCATGTGACCTCAACGACTCTCCTTAGGGTTGGTTTTGGTCCACTAGAGGATAAACATCTGGAACTCCTCACTAGTCAGACCGAACTGAAGAAACCTTTCGGATGAGAAATCAAACGTCTTCAAGGATTTCAAGCAAGTCCAGTTGCCTTCTTTAGCACCTACGGTTTACGATGACCTGGATGACTGAGAACCTTCACAGACATACTTCCGATAAAATTGTGCGCTCTGATTGGTTCCTTGGTGGGCAGAATTTTCCCATAATGCCCGTGCGTGATTACGGACTTTCTTTCCAAGGCGGCAAGTTTCAATGTTGCATGCAAAAAGCGATGAATTGGGAATCAAAAACTGGCCGAAACACAAAAGACAAACGTGTCTCTGAGTTATTCAAGAAATGAGCAGTGAAGAGCATTCAGAAAGTGCTAACCGCTAACAGAAATTCAGTTTTGAAACTGCTAGCTGTTTATTCCACATGCGTGACTCAACTACGTTACAGATATGACAAGACTGAAACGTCAGCAGCGTTATGCCTCGTTATAACGACCGTCGATTTTAATCTTAGAAATAACAAAAGCCAGATAATAAACCTCGCAAAATATCAGACCGAGGTCTGTACTGTCAAGACCTCAGTCTGATATTTTCCCATAAAGACCTTGCACTCAGTTAATAAGGAGTTAATATTAGCTGCAGACACGCTGGTATAAACTCAGACGATAGTACGGGATATATTTCATTTCCATTCCACGTTTCATTTGCCTTCGAGTAAACAAAATATTAAATTCTGATTTTCTTTTCAGCACGTGTCTTATACTTGCTCACTGTTTATCTTGTAACACATGCGGATAGTCATGTATCTGATACGTCAGGAATTAAACGCCCTGATGACGGGGCGTGATGAAGCAGAGTCACTGTGAACACCCTGAAGTTGATCATTGGTTCCAATGACAGCGCGTCCAGAACTGTTTTGCCTGTTAGTGTTGTGGAACGGCAGGTATACACAGTCACTCCCTCGCCAGTCTTAATAAATACACCTCGTCATGTCGCAAAGGAATCACAAAGCACAGAGCACTTTGTTTGTTGTTACTATAGAAACGATAACGTAGACAGAAGTGTAGTCCGGATTATCGTTGTCAAATCCAAGACCAGGACTAGCCGTCAAATCCTTTCAGAGCCCAAGAGTCGTCTTCATTCCTGAATTGACAGTTTCCTAGAAGAAGGGAAGAAGGAATTCTTTTTGTCAAACGTTGTGCATGCGGAAAGGAATGACAATGTTCATTTTTTTCTCAGTTGAGAATATGATATGATACTATAGTGAGACCAATTAGGAAGTCTGTGAGAATGCTGTAATGGTTAGAGAAGCAGCTTTGGGACCAAAAGGTTGCTGGTTCAATTCCCTGGACTAGCAGGAATGGCTGATGTGCCCTGGAGCAAGGCACCGGCTGCTCTGGGTATATTATATGTCACTCTGGATAAGAGCACCTGTAATGAGATACTCAAGTCTGAGAACATTAACCTGTGATTTGGAGCAGAACTGCTGTTTTAAAGATGAATCAATAACTCCTGACCAATCAGAATCCAGAATTCAGCAGCACTGTGGTACCAATTAAGATCTTCAACAAAAATTTAAGCAATGGTGTTACTTTAAAGTGCATATCCTGGACCAATTTCGTTTTTTTTATACAAAAGTATGTCCCTTTACACACTCATCCAGAAGGGTAATTTTGCACAAGGCCATCTGTCTACAGCAGAAAAAAAATCTCATCTCATCATCTGTAGCTGCTTTATCCTGTTCTACAGGGTCGCAGGCAAGCTGGAGCCTATCCCAGCTGACTACGAGCGAAAGGCGGGGTACACCCTGGACAAGTCGCCAGGTCATCACAGGGCTGACACATAGACACAGACAACCATTCACACTCACATTCACACCTACGCTCAATTTAGAGTCACCAGTTAACCTAACCTGCATGTCTTTGGACTGTGGGGAAAACCGGAGCACCCGGAGGAAACCCACACGGACACAGGGAGAACATGCAAACCCCGCACAGAAAGGCCCTCGCCGGCCACGGGGCTCGAACCCGGACCTTCTTGCTGTGAGGCAACAGCACTAACCACTACACCACCATGCCGCCCCCAAAAAAAAAAAACGTGTCTGGAAAAATCCTAAGGGAGTCTGGAGCCAGATTCGTGACGTCACCTGCGGAAGCGCCAGCAGGCTGCGTGAGCTTTGCACGGTTTCAGTGCACAGCCTGTGTAGACCAAGTTTAGCAGCTAGCGATTTTACATTGAAATATGGAATTGTCACCTGAGCACAATTTTACTTCACCTTTGGATGAAGAATATAATGAGATGTCAGAATTATTCCTTACCCTGGCAACAGTCAACTTGTGAATTGCCGATTTTCTTGGTCTTTTTCTCGGCTCTGCTTTGGTCCTCGGCTTCCGGGTGCCTCGCACGAAGCGCTCCCATTTCTCTCTCATTGTCCGGTCTTTTGGGAAACAATGAGTACTAATCCCATCAAGATTGGTGTTGCTACACCCTCCTACGATACATCTGTTAACCATTTTAATAATTACGCGATAACGTTGAAGAAATTTGCAGAAAACCACCAGGTCGTTTTCTCATAAACAAACCAGCGCTGACGTAGGATTCAGAAGGAGGCGTCCCACACGCGACGTCACGAAAATCAATGTTTCCCGGGAAATCCAAATGCCAAGTTTTTTCAGAGGCGGACCAATTCACCTCAAATGGCTTGATTTCAACTGAATTTTTCTGGTATTGCGCAAGGTAAAAAAAAATGGCGCAAAATGCAAAATGTGACAGATATTTGACCAAAGTTTAATATAAAATAGGAGAATTACATTGATCTTGCTCCTGAATTTACCCGTGATATGCACTTTAAAGCTAGACGACCTTTCAGATTTCAGTGTAGGTCATAAAAAGAAGAATTTTCCCTGACACCGAATAATTTTTGTTTAGTGGACCGAAAGCTACTGAATTCGAATCACAGACTTCCAATTTTATTCGGGTTTTTTTTTAGATAGAGCAATTAATGAATTTAGAGCCACATGGCCCTAAATTCTCTGCTATTTTTTCCTGCTTCACCATGACCCAATTCAAGATACTACATCATGCATCACATCACGTGGTGGGCTTTCCCGTTCGCGCAAGACATTGTGGGATACAAATTTGAAACAGGAGAGGAAAATGGAGGACGTGAGTGTGTGAATGAAACGTGAAAGAGCGACTACAGTAATGGAAAGAAAGCGAGAAGAAAAGATGTTATGTTCTAGGCGAAGGAAAGGAAACGCAGGACCAAACTAATAAATATGGGCGCTCAGCGAGCACCTCGGTGTGATCAGCTGTTCGTTTAGCGACAGAATGATGGAACTGTCAGTGCACGCTCAAAGGGAAACCTGCGCATGCGCACACACACGGACTTCCTCTGTCTGCTTGACTGCGCAAAGCGAGTGATTTCATGCACATTATTTGCTTTAATCACCTCAAATTAAATAACTTCCCAGCCACAGAACAAAATGGCCTGATATTTTGTGACATATGACAGGAATAAACATATATCACAATCACCACATTTCAGACGGAACTAAATTTCACCGATTTAATTTTATTTTACTGTATGAATGAATGAACAAACGAACGAATAAATGAATGAAAAGCCAAGGCAATCTCCATCCTTCTGTTCAACAACACGGTGGACAAAACTCCACAGTTACTAAGGAAGAAGTTGAGTAAGGCCCTGTCCACACGGCAACGGATTCAGGTGAATCTGATAAAATTGTTTATCGTTTCGGCCTGGCGTCCACAGGGCACCGGCGTTTTGGGTGCCCCAAAACAAAATTTTTTGAGAACGGGTTCCAGAGTGGAAAAATCTGGCAACGGCGCCGTTGCGAAGTCGTCTGGATGAGTAGAACGGATTTGTTTACGATGACGTCACAACCACATGACTAGAACAAGCAGCACTCTCGCTGTTTTGTATGAACCACTGCATTGCATTCACTTTTGTATACAGCTTTTCTTTTAAATAAACAAGTAACTGAACTATTTCTTGAATTTCTTTTTTTTTTATTGGATAAGACTGCTTTTCAAAATGTTCACACACAATATAAAAAGTTATATAAATTATATAAAAATGCTTTTCAAAATGTTCACACACAATAAGAAAATTAAGTTATATAAAACTATGCACACTAATAAAACTAATTTGTACACACAGAAGGCACGATTTCCTCGCGTAGTCGCAGCCATCTTCTTCTTGTTGTTGTGTGTTTGTTCCTGTGAGTGCTTCATGCCGGGTAGAAGAAGGGGTTTATGCGCATGCGTCCTACTTCTTCTATTGTTCTGGTGTCTCCGATGGGACCGTCTTACAGCGCACATAGAGGTGTGGCATGTGTATTGCATCGTTTTCAGCAAGCGTTGCGTTGCCATATGGACCCGATATTTTACTGATCCGTTGCCCATGTGGACGCGATATTTTTTTAAATAAAATCTCGTTGCCGTTGTCATGTGGATGGAGCCTACAACTGCCAGTTAAATCTGGCTTGCTTTTCAAAATAAATAAAGGCACCTACTTCAGGTTGGGCCCAAAATTAGATTTTGCTTCAGACTTTTACTCGTTCTTTCCAATTTTGGGAGGCAAACTACCAGACAGACACACGTCCTGCTCTCCTATTGGCTCGTAGAGAGAATCAAAATCCAGCGCAAGCCGTTTTTCATGGCATCTTCACGTTAGTTTTCTTTCTGAGAGCGATTGTTTGTTAGGAAAACTGTTAGAACGTGTACTGATGTGTCAGTAAACACAGCTCCTTTCACGTGACGGTTTGAATCGACGTCGTCTGAGTAGGCGATAAAGAAGATAAAGAAAGGCATTTTCAAGGACTTCAGTCCTGAAGGTTAACATTATCATAAACATTATTTAGCATTCTTGTCGCTAAAGTATCAGAGCGAGTCAGTAAAGTTCATCGGGTTAGACCATGCGCCGTTCTGTTTTGTTAGTACGGATGCCCCTGTCCTGCTGTCAGCGAGAGATTCTGAGAACGAGGGAAGGAAAGCAGGAAGGAAGGTTTAACAGGACGGACACCACATATGGTTTTCAGCACCATTTATTATTAGCCTGCACAAAATCATACGCCACATTGTATTTAAAAAAAACAAACAAACAAAAAAAAATGTCTACGTGATTTAATTTAATGCTACAGTTGTTTTTTCACCGCAAGAGGAATCTCCGACAAATCCAATAACATTCAAGTTCATCCAACACAGGTGTATTTACTTTGTGAAACACGAGAAAAACCAGTGCCATTTCTTAATAAAACCACTTTCAATTCAGAATGGATGTTAATGGAAGATAAAACACACTGTTATTAAATCAGTCTGGCTGACTGGACTTCTTGGAAGCGTGTTTCTTACCATTCCACAAAGGCAAGGGGAAAAAAAACTGGATAGTTTTCCACATATGAGCCGAATCATGTGGCTTTGTTCCCCCGTTCTGTGCAGGAAATGTTTGGAGGTCGAACAAAAGAATCACATGGCGTCTCGTGCCCCTTGGCCACGGATGGGCAGACGGGTCTTGATTGAAAAAGGAAAACAACAACAGAGCCGTGAACATGTTTGAGATGCTTGGCAGCGGTGGTTAGCATTGGAAGTTTGGAGAAAGAGCTTCGGGTTTCCTTAAAACATCAGAGACATGAGAGATTGATCAGAAGCCAGAAATTTTCCAGAGCTGGTGTAGTTTGCACATTAAATGACCATTACAGGGAAGAAAATTCATTGAAGCTTTGAACTTGTAAACGTTTGCACCCAATCAGATCGTTCTTTCAGTGGAGCGTCTTCACGCTTTACCAATACTTAGGGTAAGATTACTCTCCGCCGCCGGCATTGGCCTGTTACCCAGACACCTTTCACCTAATGGTAAATGATGCTCAGTATGAGCTAAGGTCATCACCGTGCGTAACAATCAAACAGCCAAAATGTGCAGAAATGAGTCTTCTAGTGTAGGTCTGAGGATATTCACGCTTCCCTCGTGTTGTATTCAGGGGTCCCTTGAGAGACTGGACTGTTATGTCAAGAAGATTTGGATTCTTTCCACTTGCCTTTGGCCTTATAACAGCTCTATTGCTACAGTCCTGGCTTGGAGAGTGGGTCCGTCGATCCCCGGCTGTTTGCTTGCTTGGGGAAAATTGAAGTTTACTAAAACTGAGCCAAGACAATCAACCACCGGATTGTCATCGGAGAGAAAGTGTTGTGAAATTCTGTTTCTGCTTTGCAGCGATGTTTCTAGACCATTTCAACAGAGGGGGCCAGGTTGGGGTCTGCTGTTCTGTTACGGGGCCATTCTCAGACCCTTTTGTTCTCCAAATCATGCAATATTTTCAATAAAGATGTCGCATGATTGTGGTAGAAAGACACAACTAAGGTAGACAGGGCAGTTTAAAACATGCTGTCTTGCTTTTTTCTCCATTTTCTCCCTTGCCAGTTCCCACGCACTTGCTCGCTAACTCTCCGTCATCATGCCAACCAAGAAGGATGAAGCAAAAAACACGCTTCCTCCAACATATGTAAAGCAACTCTGCATTCTTTTTGAACTGCTGCTCATGTAAACACAACATGTACGAGTTCATGGATGCTTGTGATTGGCTAGTGGCACAGGGAAGAAATTATGCCCCTCCCATTGAGAAAACAGAGCCAGTTTTGTCCTCGAGGCGATGGGGTGACTTGGCATCATTGAGACTTGCAATCTCTTGAACATATTTCCATCTTACTTGGTATACGAGTATTTCTAGTGCCAGTCGTGCCCTGTTCCACGTCATTACCACTTTCTTAAGAGGAAAAATGATCCACATGTGAGACTTGGACATTTTGTTAAGCTAGTTGTTTTTTTTTTGGGGGGGGGGGGGGGGGGGGGGGGGGTTTAGTGCCATTTTGACAACCAATAAAAATGAATCACATGATATATATTTAACAGTTATTCCACAAAATCGAGTCATATATGAGCTGATAGCCGGCTATAAGCCATGTATGACAAGATTGAGTGGAATAATTGTTTTATTCTATCCACATTCACTGGATTTTGAGAAACTGAGCATTTTTATTAAAATTTTTTGCAAATTCGATAAATAAAAACTTTATACAAAATGTCCAACAAAATCATTTCCACTTAGAATGGAAACAAACCGGTGAAATGACAGAAGCAATTTGTGAAAAATGCTATAATAATAATAATAATTCTTGAAAAAAAAGATACGCTCTTACCATCAAATACTTTCATTCCATATTTTGTTGCCTTTTCTTTTTGTATTTTTAGGGTTTTGTTTTCGAGTAGAGTTTTTATTTCGTCCTCGGTTGCTTCAGCAACACGCTCCACCATTTTGTTTTTCTCTACTCACGGTATATGAGCTGATAGCCTAGTGATAGAGTAGCCAATCGCACGATTACTCATATCCAGTGAATGTGAATAGAATATTATTTGTTCCACAGTCCTTACACTCCCCTCACTCGATCGTCCTTTGGTCTTTCTTGTCAATCCGTTACTTGAAAGTGACTGAAGTGCAATGAAGAGTCAAAATTTATGTCTTATTATTGATGTCCTATTGCACTTACAATTCTGTTCTATATTTTCAGGACCATTGTGTTAATTCATAAGAAGAACCATGTTTGGATATTGGATGACCTCGTTTTTGTTCCTGTCCACGTTATTTGAGGTAAATCGACGTCCGGTCACCATTACAGCGCAGTCTGTCTGTCCCAGCATACAGTATTTACTTTAGTTATTACGCCTTCTAACATGATTATCATCATCAGCCATGTTTTCTTGAAAGTATATTATTGTGTATTCTGGATCGTGCCCTAAACCGATTATTGCGTTCCTGAAGTTGTTCGCAGTGGCCAACTCGTCCAAGAATGACATGCAGCAGAAATCTAAGAACGGCACTCACAGCTTCGACGACACGCGCAACAAGATTTTGATGGCCCAGTTTGAGTGCTACCAAAAGATCACAACGGACACCAATCACGATCGAAGAGGTAAGAAATCCAAATTCACATTTTAATGCTGTTAGTTAAGTTAAAAATGTGAGCGTGTGTTGAAATCTTACACGATTAGAAAGAAGATCTCAGAAAAAAAGAAAATTTCAGGCACGATTACAAATTAACATACGTCGTGACATGAAACGTGACAATGGTTAAGTTTAATGTCTGAAACACCTTTTCTTACAATTCCTTACCTTCGTAGCAAAACAAAATAAATTCATAACACCCACATCATCAATCATCAATGTGGCCTCAACCGAGGCGGCCCGGTCATCACGATTGTTGATGCACGATGTTAGTTCAGAGAGACTCTGAGCCCCAGTGTCCCTCATTAGTGTGTCCAGAAAGGTGGCTGGAGGGCGGCCCCTCTTCAGATGATCATGGGTTGGGCACCACAATGCCAGCTGACTTGCGGGAAAGTCAGGATGGCGATAGCAATGACCAACATGGCTAAACCTCCTGTAGCCAATCTTGTCTGAGATATGAGGGATGTCACCATACAGCTCCGATTTCGTGATATGGTCTCTCCAGTTGATGTTAAATCCCCTACGGAGCATGCGCGTGTCATTTACAGTTGTGGTCAGAAGTTTACATACAGTGACATGAATGTCATCTTGGATATGAATGTCAATATTTGGGCTTTCAGTAATTTCTTTGGACTGTTCTTTTTCTGTGGCAGAATGATTGTACAGCATGCATCTTTAATAAATTTTTAAAAAACACGAATTTGGTGCACAAATTTTAATTTTCTTTGGGTTTTCTGAAATCGACATAGCTTCAAAATTATACACACAGGGTCAAAAATTTGCATATGTTCACTTAGATTATTAATTCAGAGGTGCTGAAACTTCCAAAATGTCTCTTATCTTGCCAAGGCCGAGGTCTCTTAACTTCCTGTTAGTGATCATGACTGACTACAGCTGGTAGCTTCTCTGTGCTTTCATAAAAGGGCTTTGTTTACAGCACTCATTGGATCGACCAACACACAGTAAAATGGGAAAGTCCAAGGAGCTCAGTGCAGATCTGAGAAAGAGGATCGCAGATATACACAACTCCGGAATGTCTCTTGGAGCCATTTCTAAACAACTGCAAATTCCAAGATCAGTTCAAACAATTGTATGCAAGTTATTGTGAAGTGTAGTCACTTTGCCAAGCCACTTTGCTTCAAGAAAACCCAAACTGTCACCCTCAGCTGAAAGAAAATTGGTTCGGATGGTCAGGAACAGCCTGAGAACCACCATGGCACAGCCCTGCCATGAACTGGAAGCTGATGGATCACTGTCTACAGTTCAAATCACCATGGACTAAGAGGCTGCTGTCCAAGAAATAACCCCCCTTAACTAAAGTTTGAAGTTGACCACACGGACAAAGAAAAAGCCTTCTGGAGGAAAGCTGTGGTCAGATGAGACAAAGATTGAGTTGTTTGGCCACAATGACCACTATGTACAGAGGGACACTGTACCAGCTGGTGGTGGTGGTAGGATCATCATGCCCTGGGGCTGTTTTGCTGCCAGTGGAACTGGTTCATTGCACAAAGTGGATGGAATAACGAAGAAGGAGGACTACCTCAGAATTCTTCAGCATAAACCATCAGAAACTTGAAGACGACTTGGGACTTGGGAGTTACAACAGGACAATGAACCCAAACACACATCAGAGCTGGTTGTGGAGGATAAAGCAGGCTGACATTAAGCTTAAAACAAGTCCTGACTTCAACCCTATTGAAAATATATGGACCGTGCTTGTAAGTCGAGTCCATGCCAAGAAAAAAAAACAAATTTAATTGAACTCTACCAATTCTACCTTGAAGAGTCATGAAATATCCAACCAGAATTCTGCCAGAAGCTTGTTCATGGTGAACAAAAAAATTTGGTCAAGGTGAATCTTGCGAAGAGACATTTTACCCAAATATTAGGTATAGGAACCTGTATGTATAATTTTGACCCTGTGTTGATTTCAGAAAACCCAAAGAAAATTAAAACTTGTGCACCAAATTCTAGTGTTTTTTTAATGAAAGCTGTATGCTGTACAATCATTCTGCCACAGAAAAAGAACAGTTCAAAGAAATTACTGAAAGCCCAAATATTGCCATGACATTCATATCCAAGATGGCATTCATGTCACTGTATGTAAACTTCTGACCAAAACTGTAGGTGCCATTTAGGGATTTCTCCAGTGCAGTTGTAAGGGTCCAGCCCTCACAACCATAAGGCCCCAGTCCTACAACACCGATAACTATAACTATACCGATAACTCCAACTCTGACTGTACCTCTGCCTGGATTTAGTTCCAGTCTGGAGCAGAAACACCACAACTATAATCCCAGTTGGTCCTGACACTCAGGGAAATAAACGCATTCTACTTAGGAATAGTCAGGGAAGCTTTTTCCAAGTAGTAGCACATTATTCCGGGTCGTACTGTACAGCCTGGACTTCAAAACAACCCATGTACACACTCCGGCGGTTGATAAAATATGGATAGGTCACGGGCTACAGAAATATACAAAATACGGAGTGTTTACAGATTTTAAAACGGATGCATCACGGATCCTAATAATTTCCAGATCGGTCACGGACGTTTCGTTATATTACAGATTGGTTACCGATTTCAAACGGATGATGCGTCACGGATAAAACATTAAGAAGTCTAAAACAATTAAACGTTCGGACTGCCGAAGTTCATAATTAAAATATCTTACCTGCATTTATATGTTTACTTTATTAATTTACTTCATGGTAAATCGCATATCCATGAATAAAAGATCCGTGATTTGTATTATTTTTTTTATTTTCTGTGAATCCGTGTTACGTGATTTCATGATGCGACAAGGATGTACAAAGATGCCCAGGGAAAATAGCACATGCTCAGATAACGTCACATGTAAACAGTTAGCTGATTGGTCAGATGTTTTATCGGATCAGGTCCAGGCCTGGAAAAAAAAAATTGCTCCAGAAGCAATCTCAGCGATACGGGTAAACCCAGGCCTGGGCTACAGGGATCGTTATCGGACCAGTGTGAGCACCAACCACATCAACTACAGGGGACCGATTTATTTATAGTTATAGTTATTGGTATTGTGGGACCAGGCCTTAAAGCAAAACAGATTCGACGGTAGCTGAGAAGAAAAAGTAGCTGAGTTTAAAAAAAAGTCTTCTCAAAGACTCGCTGTGCACACCTGATGAGTTGTTACATCCTAGATACTATAGATTTGATTGGATGTAAGAACTTCTTGTCCATTCAATGCTGTGAAACATCCACAACGACATTTAGCAGGTGCTCTTATCCAGAGTACTGGCGAGTAGCCTAGTGGTTAGCGTGTCCGTCTCTTGATTGCGAGTTCTACTTATGGTTGGGTCATACCAAAGACCATCATAAAAATGGTGCCTACTGCAGTGAGTGGGGAGTCAAACTCTCACGGTTACCAGAAGACGAGCCCCCCACTGTAACCCTAGCTACGGTATGTAATATAGGCGAGGGATGCAAAATGGAGATCAGCACTGCCAAACACACCATGAATGGTGCAGGAAGGACTTTGCCATTATCCAGAGTAATATACAACAGGGGTTCAGTGCCTTGCTCAAGGGCATATCAGCCATTTTTGCTGGTCCAGGGAATCAAACCAGCAACCTTTTGAGCCCAAAGCTGCTTCTCTAACCTTTAGGCCATGGGGTCCCCCACAAGTGCCCTCACCAACCTTCATGTTTTTTTCTCTTCCTTGAAGTTAATCAGTTAAAAAAACCAACAGCTCGTCATGTTACTGAGAAACCTCAAAGCGTAAACTTGTCTGTCTTAAAGATGTCAGAAAACTTAGTTACAGCTGTACCATACTTCTGACACTGGAGACTCCTTCCTCATAGAAAACGTCACCGTCAACATTTCACATGTCACATCCCTACTATAGAAACGATAAAGCGTTACACTACCGTCTGAGCCGCTGGTATAGAAAATAAACCAACACCTCCTGGCCAATCCGGATCCAGGATTCACCGGCGCCATGGTGTCAGTACAGCGAATAAATAATATTCAGATGCACTGAAATATGACTGATTGATTCAGTGCTTAACCCGAACTTACCTAAATGGTCTGAATACAGATATAATGAGCATAAAGTGTTTTTTTTTAATTTGTAGAAATATTCCTGAGGATATTAAATTTTCTTTTCTTCTTTGAGCGAATAAAAACTGACTCACTGGAATGCCATTGTGTTTTGAGTGTCAGGCGTGTCCGTCTCTACGCATTGTTCATCTGCAAGCACTCAACATATCCCCGTCATGTGGCACAGCTCCAGCTGTTTCCAGGCCAGATGTTTTGTTTGACAACCCAGTTCCGTGTTGAATATATCAGAGTAATCAGAGTCAGTAAATATCTCTGAAGCACAGTGTATAAGCATCTCGAGAGGTTCAGGGAAGCAGCTTGGACTTTAACAAGACAGATTTTGTTTAACGAAATTAGATTAGATTTGGAAGCAGTGTGTTTAGAGTACAGCTGTCTAATTAGCGGTTTGTCATCAGAGGACTGATTCAGTCCTGAACCATTAAGCACATTAAACGTTCTTTCGTGTACTGTTATTTTTTTCTCTAATGTTATTTCACTTCAGCGAAATAACACTACTACTACTAATTATTATTATTATTATTATTATTATTATTATTATTATTATCATCTTCTGATAGAGTCATGCTTTTGCGAAACTGTTCACATTATTCTTATAATTTGTGTTTTTCAAATCTTTCGCAAACTAACGAAGTGTAGGCCATAAAAAGAATTTTCCCGACACCCAGTTATTTTTGTTTAGTGACCAAAAGCTACTGAATTTGAATCACAGACTTCCAATTTTATTCGATTTATTGTTTACATAGAACAATTAATGAATTTAAGGCCACATGGCCCTAAATTCTCCGCTATTTTTTCCTGCTTCACCATGACCCAATTCAAGATACTACATCATGCATCACATCACGTGGTGGGCTTTCTACGTTTGCACAAGGCATTGTGGGATACAAATTTGAAACAGAAGAGAAAACTGGAGGTGCGAATGAAACGTGAAAGACCCACTACAGTAACGGAAAGAAAGCGAGAAGAAAAGACGTTATGTTCTATACGAAGGAAAGGAAACGCAGGACCAAACTAATAAATATCGGCGCTCAGCGAGCACCTCGGTGTGATCAGCTGTTCGTTTAGCGACAGAATGATGGAACTGTCAGTGCACGCTCAAAGGGAAACCTGCGCATGCGCACACACACACGGACTTCCTCTGTCTGCTTGACTGCGCGAAGCGAGTGATTTCATGCACATTATTTGCTTTAATCCCCTCAAATTTTTGGATGTTAAGGATCTTGGAGACCGGCTAGTGGCCTAGTGGTAGCATGTCCACCTCTCGATTGGGAGATCAGGAGTTCTATTCATGTTTGGGTCATACCAAAGACCATCATAAAAATGGTACCTACTACCATCTGGCAAGGCATGCTGCAATACAGATGCAAGTGGGGAGTTAAACTCTTGTGGTTACTAGAGGACTAGCCCCCCACTGTAACCCTAGCTATGTAATAGACGAGAGGCCGAAGGCTATGGAGATTGGTGCCGCCTGATGTGCCACACGGCATGGGAAGGACTTGGAAGGATCTTGGAACAAAGATCCAAGAGTGGCCATCTGGGAAAACCCATCGGATGTCGCTACAACTGAATTCTGTCAAAAGAAATTTTTTAAAAAATCCAAATCAGGCCAAAATCTTTCTGCTTAAACCTCAACATAGAACAGATGTAGAAAATATTTTTTAATTTACTTTCTAATCATTATATTCACATAACGGTGTACGGATATTGGCACGGTGGCCAATCGAGTGCACTGAACTGCTGCTCCTGCTGCATCACATGGCAGTGGAATACACTCTCGATCCGCTATCATCCCTATTCCGAGCTCTCAGGCTGTCATGCACATCTATAACACATATCTCATGTACCTTTACAGGACGTTGCAAATGTTTTAATCAACTGTAATCTGTTTAATCAACTAATATGCAAAACTTATATAAACGAACGAGAGTTGAGGTGAAACGCTTTCGTCTTTGCTGTTACAGCATCGATTTTATCCATTAGCCTAGCAGCAAAGAGCACTATGGTTCAGCATGATTTCCAGTTAGTTAGTCATTTTGCTCGTTGCTGTCTGGGACTCAACGAAATGCGTTCACACTCCTGTTAGAAATCTGATGTATAGCGTCCCAGACCAAGCAAGTGATCACAGTGATCGGATCACAGAGAGTCTTCGAAATGCCAGGACGTATGTTAAAGGAAGGTTTTAATGGGTGTTACCGTACAGACACGTGTGATTGGCTAGTGTCTCTGTGATTGACAGGGAAGAGAGAGTATGCTCCTCCCACCTAGAAATGGCTGCACCCGATTTTAATTTTATTTTTTGTGATTTGTCTCTTATTTATTTGGGATAATTAGTGTTCTCGGCAGTCTTTTATAAAATGTTGTTCTGCTGTAAGTTATGTATACTGTGTGTGTGTGTCTGTGTAGTCCAGTGTTCCCTAGTGTAAACATTGTTGTGTGGTTTCCAGTTATGTAGTTCTTCATGCCAAAGCAGATTTGTATTCATATATTCAGATTCTGATTGTACTTTTTGTGTGTGTGTGTGTGTGTGCGCGCGCGCGCTGTGCAGCTGGGCTGATGTGTAACCGCACATGGGACGGCTGGCTGTGTTGGGAAGATGCAGAGGTTGGAACCACTGTAGCACAACACTGTCCTGATTACTACACGGACTTTGACACTTCAGGTAAAAAAAAAAACTTTTCCATCGCAATTCAGTTCAGTTCTGCTGTATTCGTGCAGCACTTTATAACAGTAAACACTGATATGCAGGTTTTTTGAAACACTTCAGGATTTGCTGTTACTGTTATAGGATTAGCTTCACTTCTTCATCGTAACATCTTCTCATCTCATTATCTCTAGCCGCTTTATCCTGTTCTACAGGGTCGCAGGCAAGCTGGAGCCTATCCCAGCTGACTACGAGCGAAAGGCGGGGTACACCCTGGACAAGTCGCCAGGTCATCACAGGGCTGACACATGCCCCTTTTCCACCAAAGCAGTCCCAAGGCTGGTTCGGGGCCAGTGCTTAGTTTGGAACCGGGTTTTCTGTTTCCACTGACAAAGAACTGGCTCTGGGGCCAGAAAAACTGGTTCCAGGCTAGCACCAACTCTCTGCTGGGCCAGAGGAAAGAACCACTTACGTCAGCGGGGGCGGAGTTGTTAAGACCAACAACGATAACAAGACCGCGAAAGATCGCCATTTTTAAGCGACGAGAAGCGGCAGCTGTACAAGCGCGAAGTCATCCATTATTATTATTGTTGTTGTTGCTGCTGCTTCTTCCGTGTTGTTTTTGCTTCGATATTCGTGCCAAGGTTTATGCAAACGTAGCGACGTAACTGACGTATACAGCGACGTAATGACATATATAGTGACGTAATGACGTGTCTCCCCTTAGCACCGCGAGCTATGGAAAAGCAAACTGGTTCTCAGCTGGCTCGCAAGTTGAACGAGTTGTGAACCAGCACCGGCTCCGAACCATGCCTGGAACTGATTTGGTGGAAAAAGGGTATCATAGACAACCATTCACACCTACGGTCAATTTAGAGTCACCAGTTAACCTAACCTGCATGTCTTTGGACTGTGGGGGAAACCAGAGCACCCGGAGGAAACCCACAGGGACAACATGCAAACTCCACACAGAAAGGCCCTCGCCGGCCACGGGGCTCGAACCCGGACCTTCTTGCTGTGAGGCAACAGCACTAACCACTACACCACCGTAACAGCTTGTCTTTGATTATTTTCCTGCAACAGCATCAACCAAGAAAAATCATAATCAAAATGGAGAAAACACAGAGAGCTAGAAAACGAAATGAAACGAAACATCGTATAAAATTCATTAAAAATGCTCCCTGATCTATGTATCTATCTAATACACAGCACTTGCCACAATGTTGTATTTTTGCGTACGAAAGATGCACATGGATGGAGGCGTCCCATTTGTTTGTTTGTTCCCACTTTGTAAATGTCGTGATTCCAAGTTGTGACTTCGACTGGACAAAGATTCAACAAGGTATGAAGAGACAAACGAGACGCTCAAGAGCTGGACAGTGAACAGTCAGGAATTATATTTGGAAAGTACACCAGTGATAAGGGTACCAAGAATTAAAGTGACAAGACCAGAATTAGAAAAAGCGCACACGGCAAGAAAGGTTTACCAAAACCTTAAAGCAGATTTGCGCAATTTGTGAATGTTAACTTCCTCTTCGTCCAGCACGTCCATATAGACCCTACTGATCCACATGTCATATTAATTAAAGCACAGTTTTACACCGGATGCCCTTCCTGTCACAACCCTTCCATTTCCAGGTTTGGGAAACAACCATTCACACACACACACATGGTCCATTTAGACTAGCCAGTTCACCTAACCGCATGTCTTTGGACTGTGGAGGAAACCAGAGCACCCAGAGGAAACCCACTCAGACACGGGGAGAACATGCAAACTCCACACAGAAAGGCTCAAACCCAGAACCTTCTTGCTGTGATGTGACAGTGCTAACCACTACACCACCGTGCCGCCTACATTTATAAATGTTAACGACTGCTGTAATTAACAGTACTTTAAAGAACCTCAGTGTAACCTCAGTGTTCCTGTTTTTCAGAGCTGGCCACGAAAATCTGCACCAAATCTGGCAAGTGGTTTGTCCACCCTGACAGCAACAGAACCTGGACCAATTACACGACCTGTAGACAGATCACTACTGTGGTGGGTTTGCAATGAAAAACTGAAGTAGACTTGTTTTGATCTGGATATATATAAGATATTCATTTGTCGTTTGGAGTGTCGCTTGTTCACATCCTCAGAAATGAACTCTACTGATGCAATACCAACGTTAAAAGCAGAGGCAGTATAGCACCATGTAACACCGTATCCATGACTGACGAAACAAACCAGCACTGTGTGTCAAATCACATAATAATCTACTAAGAATGAACATGAATCAGTCTTCCTGTTCCGGTTAGTCTTTAAATCGTAAAAAAAAAACCTCATGTCGCCTTCAACCGAAAGAAATGAAATGTCTCTTTTGCGTTCCAGACATCTGGATTTTTTTATATCCGTAATTATTCTATACACATTCACTGGATATGAGCAATCGTGCGCTCTGATTGGCTATTCTACTACTAGGATATCAGCTCATATACCGTGACTAGAGAAAAACAAAATGGCAGAGCGTGTTGCTGAACCAACCGAGGACGAAATAAAAACTCTACTCGAAAACAAAACCCTAAAAATTGTTATCAAGTATTTAAAAGAAACAGAAATTGCTTTAAAAAATATATATATATATATATATATATATATATATATATATATATAGTTTTTTCCCAGAATATCGCCTGTTCCACACTCCAGCCCAGTTGGTGGCAGTAATGCACCTTTATGTTAAACCACCAAAAAAAAAAACTAAAGAAAACTCCAAAAATACAAAACAAAACAAAAGCAACAAAATATGAAATGAAAGTATTTGATGGTAAGAACGTATCTTTTTTATTTTTCAAGAATTATTATTATTATTATTATTATTATTATTATTATTATAGTGTTTTTCACAAATTGCTCCTGTCATTTCACTGGTTTGTCATTCTAAGTGGAAATGATTTTGTTGGACGTAAAAGAAACAGAAATAGCTAAAAAAAAAAGTAGATACCCCCCTTCAACCGAGGATGAAATAAAAACTACTCAAAAACAAAACAGCAAAAATTGTTATCAAGTATTTAAAAGAAACAGAAATAGCTAAAAAAAAAAAAAGTATATTCGTCCTTCCGTCCCCCACTCCACACTCCAGCCCAGTTGGTGGCAGTTATGCACCTTTAAGTTGGTTTGCCAATTGCCAAAAATCCTAAAGACGAAGAAAAAGAAGATGAAACTCCCCCCCCCCAAAAAAACCCCCCAAAAAGCAACAAAATATGGAATTAAAGTATTTGATGGTATTAACATATCTTTTTAATTTTTCAAGAATTATTATTATTATCGCATTTTTCACAAATTACTCCTGTCATTTCGCCGGTTTGTTTACATTCTAAGCAGCAATGATTTTGTCGGACTTTTTGTATAAAGTTTTTATTGATCGAATTTGCAAAAAGAAAAATGCTCTGTTTCTCAAAATCCAGTGAATGTGGATAGAATAAAACAGTTATTCCACTCAATCTCATCATACATGAGATTGACTTGGTGCTACGCGCCTCGTCGGCTCATGTACGACTTGATTTTGTGGAATAACTGCTAAATACGTTTGAATGTAAAGTCAGAGTTTTAGATTTGAGACACGACTCATGACGACAATCACGACGACTGCGAAAATTTTAAAGACAGACCAAGTTACAGTTCGACTGGGAAACCTGATTGACAGAAACTTTTTAGTTGATACTGTATGAGCCATCTAGTTGATGTTGCTTTTATCCTCCAGATGGGTATAAAGTTTGCATGCTAGCACGTGGGGAAGAAATGCTAAACCGAAATTTAAACCTTGCACTGGAATTCTTCCTGGACGGCTGGTCAGCATGTAGAAGCACATTCTATCTTACATCTACACGGCATGTTTTAATCTCTTTGAATACCTGAGTATATGTTTGTGCATTACATGATTGATTTTTTTTCTCTAGGAGTTAACGATTAACCTCTGGTACTTGGCCCTGATCGGTCATGGAGTGTCGTTGGTCTCTTTGCTTGCTTCTTTGGGAATATTCTTCCATTTCAAGTAAGTGTGATGAGGGTAATTCCGCCCCAAATCACCAGATTTAGAAAAATGTTCGCCACTGACCAGCTCAGATTTGCTTCATACTTTCTGGAAATATTGTCAGTGTGCCCATTAAATAGTGTACAAAATTTTAGGCTTGTACCTTCATTAGTTTCTGAGATATAGGGGCTTTAAAAAAGGGGCGTGGCCCCAATTTCACTGTTGAAACACGTGCTACAGAAAACAGACCTAACTTCCGTAAGTCATTACTTTTAAACTATTCTTGCAAGATACATGGAATTTTCAAGGATTGTTCTTCAATGCCAGACGCCTTTAAATACTAAAATAGAAAGTTCACAGTTCAATATTTGCCAAGTTATGGCTTGCTGAAAATCATAAAAAGATGTGCTTTGGACCAACTTTGACGCCCCGTATCTCCACATTAAAGCACACCAGATCTTTCAAATTTTCTTATTTATTACTCATGTTATAGCACTCTTTAGGCAACTAGGTATATGTTCAAAAGAAATCAAACTTTCTGATTTATTAGGCTTTAAAAATAAAAAAAAAACATTTTGCGCCTATAATTCAAATGCATATTACAAATGTATGACAAGGTCTACCATAAAAACAATTATACCACTGGAAAGAGCTTGTTTTGATTTGCCACGCCCCTTTTCTTAAGCCCCTATATCACAGAAACTAATGAAGGTACAACCCTAAAATTTTGTACACTTTATTGGGCACACTGACAATATTTCCAGAAAGTATGAAGCAAATCTGAGATGGTCAGTGGCGAGGCCTCTGGTGATTTCACATGGATTGACCCATGATATTTTCGTACAGAAGTGGCGACAGTGACAGTTCAGTACTCGCACTGATTCTTTCGCTCTTCCCTCAGGAGCCTGAGTTGCCAGAGGATTACGCTTCATAAAAACCTTTTCTTCTCCTTTGTCCTGAATTCAGTCATAACGATCATCTGGTTTATGGCTGTTGTGAAAAACCAGGAGTTAGTGCAGTCCAACCCGGTGAGTCGGCTTTACGTTGTTTTGCGTGCTTTAATTCCAGTGCGAAAAAAAAAATCTGCGTTCTCTGTTTGGACAAAATAAAGAAGACAAGAAAGGAAAATAATCAATGATGGTAAATAGGAGTCAGTATTATATCATGTCATACATTTTAACTTTAAACAAGCTCTCGCTTGCATTACATTCACCGGCCACTTTAATAGGAACTTGTTGTTGTTGACTCTAAGATTCCTGTTCTTGGCTGCGGGACTGGAACCCAATGTGTTCTTCTGTTTTTGGTTGCATGCTGAGATGCTTTTCTGCTCACCACGGTTGTAAAGAGTTGCTATGAGTTACTATATCCTTTCTGGTGTCTGTTTCCACCCACAGAACTGTCACTCACTCACTCAACTCAATGTTTTTTGTTTTTCGCACCATTTTGTGTAAACTCTAGAGACTGTTGTTTGTGTATGAAAACCCCAAAAGAACTTTCTGAAATCCTCAAACCAGCAGTCCATCTGGCTCAAACCAACACCCATGCTACAGTGAAAGAAAGTCACACTTCACTGCGAGATCACAATTTTTCCCATTCTGATGTTTGAACATCGTGAACATTAACCGAAGCGCTTGATTTGTATCCGCTTGATTTTATGCATCAAGGGCTCGGCTGATTAGAGAACTGCGTCAAACAGAACAGTAGGTGAATGTAGAGGTGTTCCTAATAAAGCGACCGGTGCTCTCATTCCCTCACTAACTTCTGTTCCCCCCCCCCCCCCCCCCTCAGTTTTGTAATAAGACAAAAAAAGAAAAAATTTAGAGCTCGTCCATCCTGAAGACTTTCCCATTTCAGGAAAACTTAAAGCTCACATCACATTTCTATTCGATGCTTTCTTTGTTAAATAACAACACGTTATTGATTAAGCTGCTGTTTTTGGAAAACGAATCCATCGGACCAATCAGAATTGAGAACTCAGCAGCGCTGTGGTATAAATTTAGAAGTCATTTAGTGTGTAAAATTCCACAGGTATTACTTCGGTCATATTGTGTTATTTTTTATTTTTTATTTTTTAAATGTTATCTTCATTTTTCACTCTACCTTTATATTTTGCATTCCATATGCACTTTATATTTTATATTTCATATTTTATATATATATATATATATATATATATATATATATATATATATATATATATATATATATATATATATATTTCTTTTTATTTTGGTAAGCGTAGTTTGGTCGGGCAGTTGCAAAATAAGAATTTCATTACCCAATAATAAACCGCTGTGTCTGTTATTGTGTATATGACAAATAAAAATCTTGAATCTTGAATAAAGTGCATGTTAAAATAGTAAGAGTGCAAAAAAAACAAAAGTGTTTCGTATCCCATGAGTATAAGTCGCTTTTAAATTTTTTTTTTTATATTAATTTTTTCAAACCAGTCCCGGACACTGAGTCAACTTTCACATCACTCAGTTACATTTTGCTTCATATTTCGGCTTGTTTTCATTTCCTCACCCACTCGGATGTATTTTTTTGGATATAAATTGCACAGTAGAAGCTTTTTTGGGGTTGTTGGTTTTTTTAATCCTTTTTTTAAAACTCAGAAACCATGGGGGATGCAAACCTTTGCACTCGGCTGTATGGTAACTCAACACTCGTGTCATTTCATTATCGGTCCATCCTTTGAAAAGAGCATATTTTTATCTTGAATTTCCATGATATCATAGTTGTTTAGATGTGTCTGTGCCTTGTGTGTATGTTTTTGCCCCCAGGTGAGCTGTAAGGTGTGTATGTTTATCCACCTGTACATTATGGGCTGTATGTACTTTTGGATGCTGTGTGAGGGAATCTATCTCCACACACTCATCGTCGTGGCTGTGTTTGCCGAGAAGCAACGCCTCATGTGGTATTATCTGCTGGGTTGGGGTGAGTTTATCATCTCTTATGATTGATTTTACTCTAGTATTTGTCTTTCTAGGACAAATGGATGGAATGAATCATTATTATTATTGTTATTAAAAATTGTAATGGAGAACTTTTCTGTTTCATATTTTTCAGGATTTCCAATTATCCCAGCTGTAATACATGCTGTAGCCAGAAACTATTACTATAATGACAAGTAAGTGCACGATTAAGAAACTCAGAGCAGAATATAACCTTCAAAGCCGTTAAAGTTCGCTAAAATGTGCGTCGATAAAACTCATCTGATGGCAGAAGAAGGTGCAGCACTTATACCCTCATCAACAAATCAAGACTGAATGAATATGCAAATTTGGACACGCTCTAAACTGTAAACTCCTTCACCACTTAAACTGGTGTTGCATCTCCCTCTATCACTCTATTTGCATATTGCCCCATGATTGGCTCTTTTATTTTGTGATGTAATAACTATTGTCTGTCACATATTCAACAATAACTCTGGCTTTCTAATGAAATTTCCGATCAGTTCACTTGATTTCTTTAAAGTAAACTGCTGCGTTGGCCTTTCTGTTCCCTCACGTTAAAGGTTTTCACATTTTTGAAGTTTAACGCACTGTTTAAATGCATTGTTGTATGTTATTGTGCTGAAAAAGATGGTGTAACATTATGAAAATCTGCATCTTGTTTTCTGCAGTTGTTGGATCAGTTCAAATACAGCTCTGCTTTATATTATCCACGGGCCCATTTGTGCTGCTTTACTGGTGAGTGCTGTTCTCTCTCTCTCTCTCTCTCTCTCTCGCGTCCCACCTTTTCAACATCACAAGACAACTTAGTAATATACTACTGATATTCTGATAGATTTTGTCACAGTATAAATAGTTATCCTGATATCTTGTTCAAAAAGGTTTTGTAATTTTTTTCCAAAAATAATTACAAACTGATTTAAAGTAGATGATTTGATAAAAAAAAAATTTTATTGGAGTTTGATTTGACACAATACAATTTGCATTAAATGTCAAATACAAATTTGATACAATTAGATCAAATACAAATGTATCATGTACACAAAATTGATTCAAAATTGATTCAAAAATTATCAAAATTGTATCAACATTTATTCAGAATTGATTAAAAATTGTACCAAAAATTGATTCAAAATGTATCAAAATTGATTGAAAATTCATTAAAAATGTATCAAACTTGTATCAAAATTGATACAAATTGATCAAATACAATTTGGTAGAATGATTTGGTATAATTTTTACTGGAGCTTTAACCTTATCGTTTTTTTTAACAGGACATTTTATTTTCCCTCTTTTTCAGTGCTAAATAATTAATTTAAATAAATCCTTAACCATTTTTGGCAGAGTTTCGTTTAATTTCTTTAAATTCTCTGCAGTTATTTGAGGTTTTCTGATCCTAGTGTCATGTTGAATTATAATCAGTGACCATTGGATGAGCTTGCGTAAATTGCATTGCCATTCATCTTTCATTGCTCACAAAATCCAAACTGTACATCAGCAACATCAGCAAAGATCTTATTTTCAAGCTGCACATCAGTTATGATTCTCTTTAATTGTACATCTCATGTTTCTCTCTCTCTCTCTCCCAGGTGAACCTGTTCTTCCTCCTGAACATTGTACGGGTGTTGATCACCAAGCTTAGAGTGACCCACCAGGCCGAGAGCAGCCTCTACATGAAGACGGTGAGAGCCACGCTGATCCTCGTGCCCCTCCTGGGCATCCAGATCGTCCTGATGGAATACAAACCCGATGGCCAACACCACAACGAGATCTATGAGTACATAATGGCCATCCTGATGAATTACCAGGTAAGAAATTACATTATAATCTCAGAAAGGTGGTTTCTATAAGAGAGAAGGGTTGACGCGGTGAGACAGGAGCACTGTTCCTCCGAGCTAAACCGTCTGTTCATTTTTTTACACACTTAAAGAAAAAGCATTCACTTCCTAATGCGGAAGCAAATCCGTTGGTGTTGATTACCTGTTCATCTCCTTCTTGTTCCATTCTCTAGGGTCTACTGGTGGCCACAGTCTTTTGCTTCTTCAATGGAGAGGTGAGAAATTAAAATTCAAGGCAACATATCAAACATTTTGAAATTTCTTTACACCATAATATAACAATAATAATAATAATAATAACAATGTACCGCTTGGAGTTGCATCAGTATTTTGCTGATTAGAATAATAATAACTTTCTAGTACATCCTTTAATTTTTGTATTTAGGCCCGCAAACTGAAAACAAACTTAAAATAAACAATTTTTAAAGAATCAGATCAAAATCCAGATTCACATTTTCACTACAAGCAAATCATTCAAGCCCTTTCACACTTTGAGAAACACTTTGAGAAAAAGGGATAAACACTAACCCCGCCCCAAATCCTAACTAACTTCATAACTGTTCGTACAACTTGAGTGATTCCGTACACATCCGGCCACTTTAATAGGAACTTGTTGTTGTTGATTCTAAGGTTCTTGTTCTTGGCTGCAGGAGTGGAACCCAATGTGGTCTTCTGTTCTGCTGTTGCATGCTGAGATGCTTTTCTGCTCACCACAGTTGTAAAGACTGATGATATGAGTTATTACAATGGTGCTTGAAAGTTTGTGAACCCTTTAGAATTTTCTATATTTCTGCATCAATATGACCTAAAACATCATCAGATTTTCACACAAGTCCTAAAAGTAGATAAAGAGAACCCAGTTAAACAAATGAGACAAAATATTATACTTGGTCATTTATTTATTGAGGAGAATGATCCAATATTACATATCTGTGAGTGGCAAAAGTATGTGAACCTCTAGGATTAGCAGTTAATTTGAAGGTGAAATTAGAGTCAGGTGTTTTCAATCAATGGGATGACAATCAGGTGTGAGTGGGCACCCTGTTTTATTTAAAGAACAGGGATCTATCAAAGTCTGGTCTTCACAACGCATGTTTGTGGAAGTGTATCATGGCACGAACAAAGGAGATTTCTGAGGACCTCAGAAAAAGCGTTGTTGATGCTCATCAGGCTGGAAAAGGTTACAAAACCGTCTCTAAAGAGTTTGGACTCCACCAATCCACAGTCAGACAGATTGTGTACAAATGGAGGAAATTCAAGACCATTGTTACCCTCCCCAGGAGTGGTCGACCAACAAAGATCACTCCAAGAGCAAGGCGTGTAATAGTCGGCGAGGTCACAAAGGACCCCAGGGTAACTTCTAAGCAACTGAAGGCCTCTCTCACATTAGCCAATGTTAATGTTCATGAGTCCACCATCAGGAGAACACTGAACAACAATGGTGTGCATGGCAGGGTTGCAAGGAGAAAGCCACTGGTCTCCAAAAAGAACATTGCTGCTCATCTGCAGTTTGCTAAAGATCACGTGGACAAGCCAGAAGGCTATTGGAAAAATGTTTTGTGAACAGATGAGACCAAAATAGAACTTTTTGGTTTAAATGAGAAGCGTTATGTTTGGAGAAAGGAAAACACTGCATTCCAGCATAAGAACCTTATCCCATCTGTGAAACATGGTGGTGGTAGTATCATGGTTTGGGCCTGTTTTGCTGCATCTGGGCCAGGACGGCTTGCCATCATTGATGGAACAATGAATTCTGAATTGTACCAGCGAATTCTAAAGGAAAATGTCAGGACATCTGTCCATGAACTGAATCTCAAGAGAAGGTGGGTCATGCAGCAAGACAACGACCCTAAGCACACAAGTCGTTCTACCAAAGAATGGTTAAAGAAGAATAAAGTTAATGTTTTGGAATGGCCAAGTCAAAGGTCTGACCTGAATCCAATCGAAATGTTGTGGAAGGACCTGAAGCAAGCAGTTCATGTGAGGAAACCCACCAACATCCCAGAGTTGAAGCTGTTCTGTACGGAGGAACGGGCTAAAATTCCTCCAAGCCGGTGTGCAGGACTGATCAACAGTTACCGGAAACGTTTAGTTGCAGTTATTGCTGCACAAGGGGGTCACACCAGATACTGAAAGCAAAGGTTCACATACTTTTGCCACTCACAGATATGTAATATTGGATCATTTTCCTCAATAAATAAATGACCAAGTGTAATATTTTTGTCTCATTTGTTTAACTGGGTTCTCTTTATCTACTTTTAGGACTTGTGTGAAAATCTGATGATGTTTTAGGTCATATTTATGCAGAAATATAGAAAATTCTAAAGGGTTCACAAACTTTCAAGCACCACTGTATGTGCAAGTACAAGACTGTTAGTAGTTCTCAAATGTGTATATATTTAATATTCATTGAATAAACTGAGCCAAGCCAGGTTGTGCTCTTGCAGCAGAAATCACACATTGTGAAAGAATTCTTTGGTGGTGAATTGAGATTGGCGATCTTTGAACGTGTAACATGAGTCCAGTTGAATGCCACTGGGACCAAAGACAAAAGTTTGGAGACAAAGTTTTTTTGAATGATTAAAATCTCAGATTGTGAGCTCTGCTAAGACGTCAGTAGAAGAACGGCAAACTTTCAGGACAGCCACAAATATATACATAATATAAAACATAAATAAAATATGCCAATGGACGGAAAACGTATCGTTAATACCTCAAGCTTAACATGGTCGTGTTTTCTGCATCATCTCATATCTTTATTTTATGGTCCAAAAGCCCTGTATTGTGTCTTCATCCTGCAGGTCCAGGGGGTGTTACGGCGTCACTGGAACCAGTACCGCATCCAGTTTGGCAGCACGTTTGCCAACACGGAGGCGCTGCGCTCGACATCCTACACCACCTCGTCCATGACCGATGTGCACCACTGCTACAGCATCGACAGCCACATGGACACACTGAACGGCAAGAGTTTCCACAACATGGAGACCACCATCCTCCACTCAGATAACATCTACATGTGAGGACCGTTGTCTTTACGCACGCAAAGACAACAAACAGAGACAACCGTGAGCCTCCAGCCGCCTTCAAGCATCCCCATTGGGGACTATCAAAAAGTACTTTGGCACTGAAAGCGCCTTTCGCTACGAAGCCAGATAACATCTTCCGTGATTTCTTAACAAGAATGGGATTCTTAGTGTGAGCTGGGACCTGACACAGACCGCAGAGGGAGGCTAGAACCCACATGACTAATGAACATGAACGCTGATGAAAGCACCGCCCGTTGGCCGTGCTCACAATCTTAAACAGGACGGCATGTGGGATTAGCAACACACAAGAGACTTTCCAAGAGGTCTGGATTACATTCCCTCTGGCTCCGAAAGGACGTTCTGTGAGATTCGGGATTTTAAAAAAATTGTTTCTATACTGGGTGTATTGATTGTGAAACTCCATCTGTTCTTTGTTGTGTTTCTGCACTTGATGGGTTGAAAAGTTTCTGGAAAAGGGGGACTTTATAAAAAGACGAACACAGACTACAGTAACGAGACGCGCATATCCTATACGCCATTATTTATGGAAAAGTAGTTGTGTCTTAAATTCTTTATAAGAGCTTGGGGAATTCGACTCCTCGTGTGTTTAGACGTTTTTAACAGTGATAATCTTGAACATGGATAACGATATATATATATATATATATATATATATATATATATATATATATATATATATATATATATATATATATATATATACACACACAGTATACACAGTGCTGTACAAAAGTCTTAGGCACATGTAAAGAAATGCTGGAGACCAAAAATGGCTTAAACAGTAAGCAGTGAGCCATAATAAATGAAACAAAGTCAATATTTGGTGAGACGACCCTTTGCTTCAAAAAAAAAAGTCGTCTCAGGTCCAGTGAGTGCAGTTTTATGCGGAAATGAGCTGTAGGTTTTACTGAGCATCTTACAGAACCAGCCACGGTTCTTCTGGACACTTTGACTGTCACACTCGTTTCGTAATTTTGCACCAAAACTCAGTAGCCTTCATTATGTTTTCTTTTCTTTTTTTTTAATCTGAAAAGTTCTCTCTTATGGATGGAATATGCTGCTCAGATACAAGCATTTTTTGTTACTGTAACATTTAATTTTGTGCTGGAAAAAAAAACAAAAGTTTGGAACTCTAAAATGTTTTTGTCATGTTTTGACTCAATAATGAATGTAGAAGTCATAAAATAGAAATCTTTAACACATTTGTATGAAAAAAAATAGGGTGCCGAAGACTTTTGCACAGTACTGTGTATATTTATTTATTTATTTATTCTATCCACATTCACTGGATATGGAGCAATCGCACGCTCTGACTACTACTAGGATATCAGCTCATATACCGTGAGTAGAGAAAAACAAAATGGCAGAGCGTGTTGCTGAAGCAACCGAGGATGAAATAAAAACTCTACTCGAAAACAAAACAACAAAAATTGTTATCAAGTGTTTAAAAGAAATAGAAATAGCTTATAAAAAGTATATAGTCTCTCCCCCCCCCCCCCCCCATATCTCCTGTTCCACACTCCAGCCCAGTCGGTGGCAGTAATGCACCTTTTAAGTTGGTTTGCCAACCATCAAAAAACCCGAAAGAAGAAGAAGAAAATAAAAAAAATACAAAAAAAGCAACAAATTATGAAATGAAAGTATTTGATGGTAAGAACGTATCTTTTTTTTCAATAATTATTATTGTTATCACATTTTTCACAAATTTCTCCTGTCATTTCGCTGCCGGTTTGTTTACATTCTAAGCGGAAATGATTTTGTCGGACGTTTTTGTATAAAGTTTTTATTTATTGAATTTGCAAAAAACAAAAATAAAAATGTTCTGTTTCTCAAAATCCAGTGAATGTGGACAGAATAAAACAGTTATTCCACTCAGTCTTGTCGTACACGGCTTATAGCCGCTGTCAGCTCATGTACAACTTGATTTCGTGGAATAACTTTTATATATATATATATATATATATATATATATATATATATATATATATATATGAGCCTTTTGTACTGTATTAACTCCATTTAATGCAGTTTACTGTCAGCAAATCTTGTTAAATAGCTTACTCTAAAGGGAAGTCTTTTTCTTTTTGTTCTTCCATTTCATTACTTACAGTCAGCATAGACACGTTTACAATTTTCTAAGTTTTCCAAAAATAAATGAATAAATAAGCACAGGAGGCCTTATTCAGCATGTCTTTATGTCTGGAACATATAGGTGCTTTTAATATTCTCGCATATTCCTTATTCTTAGGGCATTTCAACTTCATATGCTGGAAAAATAAATTGTGCTCACACTTGGAAAAATGTAAATAGACTCATCTAAACAGTGTGTAACAGATGTCCATGTGAGTGTACTTCCTGTATATTTATAAATGCATAACATGCTCACAATCAGTATGCAGCAATTACGAGCCATATTGACATCTTTTGTATATCTATTGATTATTCTCTATTAATGGACCAAAAATCTTTCATCCTTCATTTTGAAATGTTCGTCTTTATCACTTTGCATATGAGTCGGGTTTACAGATGTGGGAAATGTCCCATGGGGCTGTGAGATGGGAAGGTTCAGAATTCAGTTGTCGTTTTTCCCGCATGCTAAGCTGCATGTTGGAAACACCGTCAGTGTTGCAGTTTTCTTATAACTTATTTGTATTCCAAAGAAAATGTTTTGTAGAGCTTAATCATATTGTGGGATCTTCTTCAGTATTTTTATTTTTTATTTTTTTTTGCTTTCACAACATTAGTGTACTTGTTCTTAAGAATACAATTGCAAACATATAAAATCGTTTATTGAACCAGCAGACTTGGTAAAGTGTAGTCTCTTTCAGTCAGTAAAAATGCTTGTGGTCCATTCCATTTGATTCCATTTCCAGAAAGAAAAAAAGGTATTCCCAAACCAGGAACATTCCAGAAGCAAGTGTGTCCCAAAACCAGGAATATTCCAGAAATTAACATTATATAACCGAGAACATTCCAAAAAACAAGAGGGTTCCAAAACCAGGAACATTTCAGAAATAAAGGGTTCTAGAACCAAGAATATTTCAGAAACCAGAACATTCCAGAATCCAGAGTTTATGAACCAGGAACATTCCAGAAACAAGATTATTCTAGAACTGGGAACATTCCAGAAACAGGAGTGTCCCAGAACCAGGAATATTCCAGAAATGAGCATTACAGACCTGGGAACATTCCTAAAACAAGACAGTCCCAAAACCAGGAACATTCCAGAAATAAAGGATTCTAGAACCAGGAATATTCCAGCAATTGGAACATTCCAGAATCCAGAGTGTAAGAACCAAGAACATTCTAGAAATGAGCATTACATAACTGAGAACATTCCAAAAAACAAGAGGGTTCCAAAACCAGGTACATTCCAGAAATAAAGAGTTCTAGAACCAGGAATATTTCAGAAACCAGAGCATTCCAGAATCCAGAGTGTAAGAACCAGGAGCATTCCAGAACTAAAACTATTCTAGAACTGGGAACATTCCAGAAACTGGAGTGCCCCAAAACCAGGAATATTCCAGAAATTAGCATTACAGACCTGGGAACATTCCTAAAAGAAGAGGGTCCCAAAACCAGGAACATTCCAGAAACAAGAGGGTTTTTGAACCAGGAATATTCCAGCAACTGGAACATTCCAGAATCCAGAGACTAAGAAGCAAGATCATTCCTGAAACAAGAGGGTTCCAAAAGCAGGAATATTCCAGAGACAGGAGTGTTGCGGAACCTGAAACATTCCAGGAACAAGAGTGATTAGGAACTCGAAAAATTCCAGAAACAAGAGTATTACAAAACAAGGAATATTCTGGAAACTAAAGTCTAACAAAACTGGACACATACTAGTAACAAAAGCATTACAGAACCAGTAAGAAGAGCGTAACAGAACTGAGAATGTTCTAGAAACAAGAGGACTCCAGAACCAGCAATGTTTTGTGTGTGTGTGTGTGTGTGTGTGTGTCCATCACCTGACATGTTAAAAGTGGTCTGTGTCCTGAAAGCTCTTTGTTTTTTTTCCCCCCATGCTGATGGATCACATCTGTGTAACATTTGCTCAAAGGCAACAAATGCGGTTCTGGAGACTCGGAACATTTAAACAAAAAGATGACAGTTCAGAATGATTCTTTACGAGTGTCGACGAATGTGGCGCATTGTATTACAGAGAGAAAGTGCACTTATTTAAACCGGAGGTTCTTGCGAGAAGGTGACGAGTTGCAAAATTTTACGCAGTCATTTTTGCACACCCTTAAGTGATGCCAATATTTCTGGAGCTGACTGTGCGACTGGTCCGCCTCCAGGAGGATCTTGTCTTCTGGAGTGTGCTTCGTCCACACTGCCAGGTTGCTAAAGATATAGTTGAAGGTCACAACGTTAAGTGATATGTGGCTGCCGGTGGTAGCTTTAGTCCAACAGGATGTGTTGCTTCCTCACACACACACACACACACAAATGCAAGAATACACATGATGGAAAAATGGAGAGGCAGGAGTAAACAGCACACAGCTGACATGTGTTTCTGCCTGTGGGAACAGCACAGGAAGGAGGCTCAGATTTCGTGCTGCCACACACTCTCGCTGACAACAGAATTCAACTCGATGTGTGTGTGTGGTTGTGTGTGGTTGTCTATCCAGGCATTTGCCTTTGCTTGTTTGCAAATATTTTTGTTAAAATTTTGGGAATTGTAATCAGTTTCAGAGCTTGCTGCAAGCTGCGCATCTGGTTGCTGTGATGCTCCATATTGGTTCCATATGCGCTAATGACAAAGCCACAGTGAAAGACTCCCTCCCCTCCCTTTTCACCAGCTTCACTCACCGCCAGATGAGTTACACATGGGAGGAAAATGGAAATCTGGGCACCGAGAACCTCAGATCTCCTTTTAAGTTCGAATCTTACTTTTGAAACAAATAGCTCAGGACATGTGTAATTAATCTTCCAGCTCATGGTGAGGAAAAAAAAAAATTAATGACACTGATGTTCCTTTACTTCGAAGCAAATCGCAAACACGTTGCTTACGGCATGTTCGGCATTAACACATCGTTGCACAATTCCGCTGTTTTCTTTAATCACGTCAGGCCGTTTTGCTCTTCGCTTGAACTATCGCCCCCTCGCAGCTTGTTCAACAGCGTGATATGAGAACATTTAAAATGCAGAAGGCAGAAGGTACCACCTTGACTCATAGCTGACTCCAGGATTTGTCATCCTCCGGACGCATCAGGATCCCGCACAGGATGCAACACATGCATTCCACAACGAATACCCAGAATCTACAGGGGTGATGATTTTTAAAAAAAAAAGGACAATAGGCATATTTTTGGTGCATTATAATGACATATGCTTCTAGGAGCAATTCTGAGAATCCAGTCAATCACAGTCTCACAATTCCAGCCACGGAATACAACCAAATTTTTCACTAGACACAAAATAAATCACATTAATCAGATTTATACCACCTTGTTCTAAGACATTATCGTTTCGATAGCAACAATGTACGCAGATGCTTATCTACAATGTCTTGCAAAAGTATTCATCCCCCTTGCACTGTAAAAAAAAATAGTTGAGAATACTTGAAATTTCAAGGCAACCATCTGCATTAAGAATTTTATGTTTTGCCAATGATGTGCCCATGATAATCCAAACTATGATAAAACTGTTATCTTTATTAAGAATTCTTAATTAAGTCAATTTTCACTTCCTCATTCTGCCAACATAGATTTCTCTTTTTGCTGAACAGTGGCATTCACAGTAGTGCAAAAAGGCAATTGAGGTTATCACAATTTTTGGGGGGCTTTTTTCACCTCTATTTGGATAGGACAGCGTAGAGACAGGAAATGAGTGGGAGAGAGGGGGAAATGACCTCGGGTCGGAACCAAACCCGGGTCCCCGGATTTATGGTATGGTGCCTTATCCACCTGAGCCACGACGCCCCTGAGGTTATTGCAATTTATCATTAAACTATACATGCTTTTTTTCATTGCTCTACACAATTACAAAACTTCAATATTGAAATAAAGTTTTTAAACCCCACATCGTGGCTGTGGCTCAGGTGGATAAGGCGCCATACCATAAATCCGGGGACCCGGGTTTGATTCCGACCCGAGGTCATTTCCTGATCCCTCCCCGTCCCTCTCTCCCGCTCATTTCCTGTCTCTACACTGTCCTATCCAAATAAAGGTGAAAAAAGCCCCCCAAAAAAGTCTGATAACCTCAGTTGCCTTTTTGTACTACTGTGAATGCCACTGTTCAGCAAAAAGAGAAATCTATGTTGGCAGAATGAGGAATTGAAAATTGACTTAATTAAGAATTCTTAATAAAGATAACAGTTTTATCATAGTTTGGATTATCATGGGCACATCATTGGCAAAACATAAAATTCTTAATGCACTGTTGCCTTGAAATTTCAAGTATTCTCAACTATTCTTTTTTTACAGTGTGGTGTTTGTCATATTTTGTCGCATTACAAGCTGGAATTAAAATGGATTTTGGGGGGGTTAGAACCATTTGATTTACACAGCCTACCACTTTAAAGGTGCACACTGTATTTTTATTGTGACACAAACAATAATTAAGATGAAAAAAAACAGAAATCTGGAGTGTACATAGGTATTCACCCCCTTTCATATGAAACCCCTAAATAAGAGCTGGTCCAACCAACTCACTTCATAAGTCACATGATTACTTGATTAAGATCCACCTGTGTGCAGTCAAAGTGTCACATGATCTGTCACATGATGTCTGTATAAATCACCCTGTTCTGGAAGGACCCTGACTCTGCAACACTACTAAGCAAGCAACATGAGAACCAAGGAGCCTCCAAACAGGTCCGAGACAAAGTTGTGGAGAAGTATAGATCAGGGTTGGGTGATTAAAAAAAAATCCCAAACTTTGAATATCCCACAGAGCTCCATTAAATCCATTATAGCAAAATGGAAAGAATATGGCACCACTACAAACCTGACAAGAGAAGGCCCCGCCCACCAAAACTCACAGACCGGGCAAGGAGGGCATTAATCAGAGATGCAACAAAGACACCAAAGATAACGCTGAAGGAGCTGCAAAGATCCACAGCGGAGATGGGAGTATCTGTCCATAGGACCACTTTAAGCCGTACACTCCACAGAGTGGGTGGAGCTTTATGGAAGAGTGGCCAGAAAAAAATCATTGCTTAAGAAAGTACGTTTGGAGGTTTTTTAAAAGATTTTTTTGGGGGGGGGGCTTTTTTCACCTTTATTGGATAGGACAGTGTAGAGACAGGAAATGAGCTGGAGAGAGAGACGGGGAGGGATTAGGAAATGACCTCGGGTCGGAATCTAACCCGGGTCCCCGGATTTATGGTATGGGGCCTTAGTCGACTGAGCCACGGTGCCCCCCATGTTTGGAGTTTGCCCAACAGCATGTGGCAGACTCCCCAAACACATGGAAGAAGATTCTCTGGTCAAGTGTGACAAAAATTGATCTTTTTGGCCATCATGGGAAATGCCATGTATGGTGAAAACCCAACACTCTGAGAACACCGTTCCTATAGTGAAGCATGGTGGTGGCAGCATCATGCTGTGGGGATATTTTTCATCCGCAGGGACAGGAAAGCTGGTCAGGACTGAAGGAAAGATGGATGGCACTAAATACAGGGCAATTCTGGAGGAAAACCTGTTTGAGTCAGCCAGAGGTTTGAGACTGGGACGAAGGTTCACATTCCAGTAGGACAATGACCCTAAACATACTGCTAAAGCTACACTGGTGTGGTTTAAAGGGAAACATTGACATGTCTTGGAATGGCCTAGTCAAAGCCCAGACTTCAATCCAGTTGAAAATCTGTGGCATAACTTGAAGATTGCTGAACACCAACACAACCCATCTAACTTGAAGGAGTTGGAGCAGTTTTGCCTTGAGGAATGGGCAAAAATCCCAGTGGCTAGATGTGCTAAGCTAATAGAGACATACCCTAAGAGACTTGCAGCTGTAATTGCAGCAAAAGGTGGCTCTACAAAGTATTGACTTTGCAATTCTGGAGGAAAACCTGCTTGAGTCGGCCAGAGGTTTGAGACTAGAACAAAGGTTCATGTTCCAGCAGGACAATGACCCTAAACATACTGCTAAAGCTACACTGGAGTGATTTAAAATTAACTACACCTAATAATTTCCTTAGTTTAAAGCATTTCAAGGTTTTTGTTACTAATGTGTACAAGGATCAGTTAATTAATGTTTTTGATACTGACAGGCCTCACTCGTGGAGCCTCTGTCGTAATTGTGGTTGCCACTGGCAACAATAGGTTTTACTTGTGTTTTTCTTTTCCTTGAAGATTTAGTCGGGAGGTGCCTTGCATGGGACTCTAGGTCCTGTTCACACCTACCCTTTTGGACCTTCCTTTTTTGCTTTTTTTAATGGTTTTGTTGCATTTGCATGTCTTGTAAATTTGTAGTTTTGTTGTTTGAAGGCCAATAAAGCTATTAAAAAATAATAAATAACTATAAATGGATAAAAAGTACTGAAAGTAAATTGTAATCATGGGCAACTGCTATAGGGCACTTAACAGTTATTCCACTCAATCTCATCGGACATGAGTTGATAGCTGACGAGGCACATAGCACCGACTCGAGTCGGCTATAAGCCATATACAATGAGATTGAGTGGAATAAATGTTTTATTCTATCCACATTCACTGGATTTTGATAAACAGAGCATTTTCATTTTTAGCAAATTCGATAAATAAAAACTTGATACAAAACGTCAGACAAAATCATTTCTGCTTAGAATGTAAACAAACTGGTGAAATGACAGGAGCAATTTGTGAAAAATACGATAATAATAATTCTTGAAAAATAAAAAAGTTACGTTCTTACCAAGAAATACTTTAATTCCATATTTCATTGCTTTTTGGGGGGGTGGGTTCCTTCTTCTTCTTTAGGATTTTTTTGGTGGTTGGCAAACCAACTTAAAGGTGCATTACTGCCACCAGCATTTTTTGGGGTTTTGTTTTTGAGTAGAGTTTTTATTTTGTCCTCAGTTGGCTCAGCAACATGCTCCGCCATTGTGTTTTTCTCTGTTCAAGGTATATGAGCTGATATCCTAGTAGTAGAGTAGCCAATCAGAGTGTGCGATTGCTCATACTAGTGAATGTGGATAGAATAATTCAGGATATACTATGCGTACCTGTCACTGATTATTTTCCTATGACATTACACCAGTGTGTTTTATTCTTTACACGTTAATAGAACAGCTATACTACTGCATATGTAAACCTGTATGATTTGATAAAAATATTTGTCTGGCATGCTTGAAACTGGAACAGGCAGTCCTGATTCCTACTTGTTCTTGAAACTGGATCAGGTGGTCCTGATTGCTACTTGTTCTTGAAACTGGTACAGGCGGTCCTGATTGCTACTTGTTCTTGAAACTGGAACAGGTGGTCCTGATTGCTACTTGTTCTTGAAACTGGTACAGGCGGTCCTGATTGCTGCTTGTTCTTGGAACAGGTGGTCCTGATTCCTACTTGTTTTGGTTAGTTAACTTCTTCAGATTTATCTTCTGTTGTATATTCTGCACTCTGCTTAATGACGGTGATGTTGACCGGTAATGCTCTTGGGGCCCGTAAATTCTTTCTTCTTTTCATAAGACTATGATCCTGATGGGTGATGTAGTGTCATCTAAACCAGTGATGTAATGCTTCATCGTACATTGACACTATACTGAGATAACTTAGCTTCGTCAATTAAATCATCATCATCCAATCACAGAGCTACAACACACTCTTGAATGTGAATATATCCTCATGTTTGTCCTACAATAAACAGAAACGTCTCTGAGCAGCTGTGTCAGTGACTGTTTGCTCCCGGATCGATCCGTGAGGCAGAATCTCTACATTCCTAGATCATACTTTATCAATTCCTTCGATACAGACAGATCAAAACCTAATACTATTGAAACAGAGGACGTGTCCAGCTTCATAGCGACACTATACTATATGTATCACAGCTATAAACATTCATACAGTTAATCTTTAGGATTAATAGATGTCTATTTTCACGGATCACTGCAGGGATGACCAACTGGCCCTCCGTGTGCTTTATTTCATTGTCAGGACACGTAAGCATGGAAATTACCAGGCAGCACTTTAATCATGTTTCAAGCAAAGTCTATTTTGAACATCAGAGAAGATAAACTGTGTGAAAGGGCAAAGGTATTAGTTTTTATCGGAGAAGGAAAGCTCCAGCACATCTAGTTGAAAAGAAATTTTCCTCTGATTGTACATTCTTACTGGCAGCCTGCTCTGTATTTAGAAAGGACACTGATTACCAAGCGCTCACTCATTGTTTGGTCAACAGCCAGCATCTAACTTTAATGAAACATCTCCAGCGAACCATCGGTATTCTGGATCACTGACAGCATCGTGTTGTGAATGATTTCTAGGCACACTAATCATACAATATCCAGTCGTACACAATTACATCCTGGATATAAACCTCACTGAATTAAAATATCACCATTGCTCCATGTTTGCGTGTGTCAAACCATATATTTAGACGTATTCAGCTGTGGAACAAGACATCTGGAAAAATGCAGACATGGAGAAGGATTCCTCCACTCCAGAGAACAATGAACCAACTTGGCAAACTGTGGAAAGGGCGTAAAGTGGGTTACAGGAGACGCCCATTCAGCCGAGGAGGCTCAAGATGACCGAAGATCATTATGGGCTGGTCCGATTCTGACTGAAATTCCTCATCCCTGTTTAATGGAATCATCCAGGATGGAGTGGCAAAAAAAACACAATGTTACTAAGGTGATGTTTCCATTACCAAGCTGAAGTGGCACACATCCAATGATATCTGATTTTTTCAGAAGACAAAAATCTGATCTGCGCCACGCCACGTTCCAATGAGATCAGATACATATCTGATTAAACTGGCCATGAGACATGAATGAGGTGCACACGTCACTGTTGTCGTCATCATTTAGTGACTGTACTCAGTGGAAGGATGGAGAAACTGCTGATTTATTCTCTTGATATTAGTGGAATCGATTCACACAAAACTCAACCTAAGAACATACCGGAACCTAGTCAAGTTCAAAACACTTGCCTAAGAAATGGATGTGTGCATGTGACATTTCATAGCAGTACCGCATTCATGTTAAAAACAGATCACTTACTGTTACGTGAGCAAAAAATCAGAAGCTTGGAATGCAAACGCAGCCTTCGAACACTTTTCCACTGGACGCTTTCATCGAAATACCATAAAACCTCAAATCCAACATTTCGCCATTATTTCCACCACTAAATGAGCCGCACCTTCAGTATGTAATCAAGATAAATTCGGCAAGGGCCTTGATCTAACACTATCATCACAGAATCGTCCTCGCACAACTACAGTAGAGAAGTGTTTCTACTAGAAAATATTCCACAATGATCTTTGGTTGGGGCGGCACGGTGGTGTAGTGGTTAGCGCTGTCACCTCACAGCAAGAAGGTCCTGGGTTCGAGCCCCGTGGCCGGCGAGGGCCTTTCTGTGTAGAGTTTGCATGTTCTCCCCGTGTCTGCGTGGGTTTCCTCCGGGTGCTCCGGTTTCCCCACAGTCCAAAAACATGCAGGTTAGGTTAACTGGTGACTCTAAATTGAGCGTAGGTGTGAATGTGAGTGTGAATGGTTGTCTGTGTCTATGTGTCAACCCTGTGATGACCTGGCGACTTGTCCAGGGTGTACCCCGCCTTTCGCCCGTAGTCAGCTGGGATAGGCTCCAGCTTGCCTGCGACCCTGTGGAACAGGATAAAGCGGCTAGAGATAATGAGATGAGATGAATTCCTTTCTTTCCTTTTTATCCTTTCAAATGTTTTTTTAACAACAATAATACACTCGCCGGCCACTTTAATAGGAACAACTTCTTCCTGTTCTTGGCTGCAGGAGTGGAACCCAGTGTGCTCTTCTGTTTTCTGTTGCATGCTGAGATGCTTTTCTGCTCACCACGGTTGTAACGAGTGATTTATATGAGTTACTATCCTTCCTGGCAAAAAAGAATCTCGAACCAATCTGGCAATTTTCTGACCTATGACCTCTCTTATCAACAAGGCGTTTGTTTCCGTCCACAGAACTGTCGCTCGCTCACTCACTCAGTGTTTTTCGCACCATTCTGTGTAAACTCTAGAGACCGTTGTTTGTGTGTGAAAACCCCAGGAGATCAGCAGTTTCTGAAATCCTCAAACCAACAGTCCATGTGGCTCAAACCAACATCCATGCCACAGTGAAAGAAAGTCACACTTCACTGTGAGATCACAGTTTTTCCCGTTCTGATGTTTGAACATTGTGAACATTAACCGAAGCTCTTGATTTGGATCTGTGTGATTTTATTTGATGCATCGTGCTGCTGTCGAGGGATCGGCTGATTAGAGAACTGCACAAATTAAAACAGCAGGTGGATGTACAGTAGGGGTGTTTCTAATAAAGCAGCTGGTGAGTGTATATTCAGATGAATAGATGGCAGTATGACCAAAAATATATAAAACTATCATGGTACAAGCTTTAAATTCTCATGGTATTGAACAATATTACTGTATATGGTTTTCTTTGCTTTCGTATCAAAAGGAATATGAAAATCAATCGAACGTTCACATTTGTATTGTCTTTTAAAGATTTAATGATAAAACATTCAAGCGAGACGGCCTTTCAATTTCATAAAATCAGTGAAATTTAGTTTCGTCTGAAATGTGGTGATTGTGATATATGTTTATTTCTGTAATATCTCACAAAATATCAGGCCATTCTGTTCTGTGGCTGGGAAGTTATTTAATTTGAGAGGATTAAAGCAAATAATGTGCATGAAATCGCTCGCTTCGTGCAGTCAAGCAGACAGAGGAAGTCCGTGTGTGTGTGTGCGCATGCGCAGGTTTACCTTTGAGCGTGCACTGACAGTTCCATCATTCTGTCACTAAACGAACAGCTGATCACACCGAGGTGCTCGCTGAGCGCCGATATTTATTAGTTCGGTCCTGCGTTTCCTTTCCTTCGTATAGAACATAACGTCTTTTCTTCTCGCTTTCTTTCCGTTACTGTAGTCGCTCTTTCACGTTTCATTCGCACACTCGCGTCCTCCATTTTTCTCTCCTGTTTCAAATGTGTATCCCATAATGCCTTGCGTGAACGGGGAAAGCCCACCACGTGACACATGACGTAGTATCCTGAATTGGGTCATGGTGAAGCAGGAAAAAATAGCAGAGAATTTAGGGCCATGTGGCTCTAAATTCATTAATTGATCTATTTTTAAAAAACAACTAATAAAACTGGAAGTCTGTGATTTGAATTCAATAGCTTTCGGTCCATTAAACAAAAATAATTGGGCGTTGGCAAAATTCTTCTTTTTATAACCGACACTTGAAAAATCTGAAAGGCCGTCTACCTTTAAATTGGATGATTTATTTTTTAAATGAAATGCAAACGGGTTTACAGATTTTTTTTGTCATATCCGCTAAATACAATGCATAGAGGCAAAGAATACGTTCGTTATACTGTACATACGATAGAATGCAACCTATTGTGAAAGAAAGTAAAGTTTTAGCACCCTTGGCTTTATTTGAATCTGGGTTTCCACCACTATCCAGAGACAGGCGGTTAGTTTAATTGGCTTCTCGAAATTTCCCATGTGTGTGAATGGTTGAGTACGAATTGCTCTACGTCCTTGACACTTGACCCCTGACCCTGGGTAGCTCTCCTGAGCAAGCTAACAAATCTACAGTAAACAGTCAACTATGACGGATATATGAGAAGAAGAAGAACCATGTTCATCAATCACACCTCACAACCTTCTTCTACTTTTATAAGGAACAGACACTAGACATCAGTTCTGTAGTAACTGCTCCATACTGTACTGCGCTTTCTGGTGGAAACGTGTCACTGGACCAACACAACATACAGTGGTGCTTGAAAATTTGTGAACCTTTTAGAATTTTCTATATTTCTGCATAAATATGACCTAAACATCATCAGATTTTCACACAAGTCCTAAAAGTAGATAAAGAGAACCCAGTTAAACAAATGAGACAAAAATATTGTACTTGGTCATTTATTTATTGAGGAAAATGATCCAATATTACATATCTGTGAGTGGCAAAAGTATGTGAACCTTTGCTTTCAGTATCTGGTGTGACCCCCTTGTGCAGCAATAACTGCAACTAAACGTTTGCGGTAACTGTTGATCAGTCCTGCACACCGGCTTGGAGGAATTTTAGCCCGTTCCTCCGTACAGAACAGCTTCAACTCTGGGATGTTGGTGGGTTTCCTCACATTAACTGCTTGCTTCAGATCCTTCCACAACATTTTGATTGGATTAAGGTCAGGACTTTGACTTGGCCATTCCAAAACATTAACTTTATTCTTCTTTAACCATTCTTTGGTACAGTAGAATGACTTGTGTGCTTAGGGTCATTGTCTTGCTGCATGACCCACCTTCTCTTGAGATTCAGTTCATGGACAGATGTCCTGACATTTTCCTTTAGAATTCACTGGTATAATTCAGAATTCATTGTTCCATCAATGATGGCAAGTGGTCCTAGACCAGATGCAGCAAAACAGGCCCAAACCATGATACTACCACCACCATGTTTCACAGATGGGATAAGGTTCTTATGCTGGAATGCAGTGTTTTCCTTTCTCCAAACATAACGCTTCTCATTTAAACCAAAAAGTTCTATTTTGGTCTCATCTGTCCACAAAACACTTTTCCAATAGCCTTCTGGCTTGTCCACATGATCTTTAGCAAACTGCAGATGAGCAGCAATGTTCTTTTTGGAGAGCAGTGGCTTTCTCCTTGCAATCCTGCCATGCACACCATTGTTGTTCAGTGTTCTCCTGATGGTGGACTCATGAATATTAGCATTAGCCAATGTGAGACAGGCCTTCAGTTGCTTAGAAGTTACCCTGGGGTCCTTTGTGACCTTGCTGACTGTTACACGCCTTGCTCTTGGAGTGATCTTTGTTGGTCGACCACTCCTGGGGAGGGTAACAATGGTCTTGAATTTCCTCCATTTGTACACAATCTGTCTGACTGTGGATTGTTGGAGTCCAAACTCTTTAGAGATGGTTTTGTAACCTTTTCCAGCCTGATGAGCATCAACAACGCTTTTTCTGAGGTCCTCAGAAATCTCCTTTGTTCGTGCCATGATACACTTCCACAAACATGTGTTGTGAAGATCAGACTTTGATAGATCCCTGTTCTTTAAATAAAACAGGGTGCCCACTCACACCTGATTGTCATCCCATTGATTGAAAACACCTGACTCTAATTTCACCTTCAAATTAACTGCTAATCCTAGAGGTTCACATACTTTTGCCACTCACAGATATGTAATATTGGATCATTTTCCTCAATAAATAAATGATCAAGTGTAATATTTTTTGTCTCATTTGTTTAACTGGGTTCTCTTTATCTATTTTTAGGACTTGTGTGAAAATCTGATGATGTTTTAGGTCATATTTATGCAGAAATATAGAAAATTCTGAAGGGTTCACTAACTTTCAAGCACCATGTTTTCTCCATACCACTTCTGGATATAACACTGTTTCAGTGCTCCATGGAAATGCGTTTTAGGTGAAATGAATTCTGTGGAGGTTTTCAGGGAGAGTCCACTTTCCCTACTGCCATCCAGCAGGAACAGGAAATGGAATCTTGAGAACAGGAAGTTCTCATCCCAGGAAGCGGCGATGCAGGCCAGCTCGAGGCTTTCAGAGGCCAACTCCTCCCTTTAACATCACGTCTACGGAATCCTCTTCACACTTCATACTTCATTCAGCATCAGGTTTTTTTCGTTCACAATGGATTATCGTTCAACTTGTGTACTTTCAAACAGAGCCATTTATCTATTTCTCTGACTCTCTCTTTTTCTCTCTCTCTCTCTCTCTCTCTCTCTCTCTCTCTCTCTCAGTGCCTTATAGAAAGGGTACGTTTTCATCATTTGCAGTTTCCTGCGATTGTCCTGGCTGCAGCAATCCTGGGCAGTGCTACTATCTGGGAAAGAGGTGGGATGTTAACTCACAGGCTTTCCTGTCCGTCAGCGGGAACCGTAGCCAAACACCACAGACATGGGCGGGGCTGCCCATGACCCTTGACCTTCAAAATAAAGTACTAGAGAGAGAGAGAGAGAGAGAAAGAGAGAGAGAGAGAGAGAGAGAGATGCTAGTCCTGGACTATAGGTAACATTTGAAGTAAATGTACATTACAGAAGTATATACGTTAGTCTGTATCTCGATATCTCTCTGGTTTTAGACGAGAACTAGAAATGTAGCAACTTGATTAATGTCGCAATTTTAGGTTAAAGATGTCACGATTCCCACCACTTTTGGCTAAAGTCGCAGACGTATTTCAAAAAAGCTGACAGACGCATTAACTCCATCTGGCAAGTTGGGGAAGAGTAGCGTTGTGTGCGGGTAGTTTAAAAAACAGCTGGAGTGTTGGAAAAAAAGGTTCCAGCACATTTCCGTCAGTGGATCTCACACACACACACACACACACACACGCTTAGGATTGTCTGAGCGTCCATGTAACACAGATAATTAATGTTGTGCTACACCCAAATCTAACCCTAACGTCAGTAACCAAAAGTCATTTCATTAAAAAAAAGAAAGGAAACATTTAACTAAATGAACGGTCTTTGTGAACAACAACAACAACAAGCAGTTTCCATGTGGGGGCCAGTCAAATACCCTCAGAAGGTCAAAATTGTAAGATATTCCTGCAACGTATCTCTGGCACCAAAGGTTAAAACACACACACACACACACACATGCATGCACAAGGCCTCATGTACGTATACACGAATGTCAGTGATTAGCTCGTGTGAACTGTGGTCATTAGCACTTCTAAAGGCCAATTTATGCTGACAACGCAGTCCTCGCAGATAGCGTCGCAGATAGCGTCTGCGTAGCCCCCCCACCTTCGCAGACGCTCTGCGCGCACCTCCCAAAAATTGTGACCACCGCAGAAGCCTCGCAGACAGCGTCGCAGACAAGAGGGCTCTGATTGGTCCACTCTACATCCGCTGTACACGCACTTCCGCTTCCTTACTTTCCCGGTTTGGTTTGTTTTCACGACCGCCATTTTTAAAAATACGAGCAAAGATGGAGCAGCACGAAGAGCGGTTGATCGAGGAAGTACGTACATCTATACGACTCCAGTTCTAGTCATTATAAGTAACCGGAGGATAAACACTCCACTAACCACACCCACCAACTACTCCTAGCGATTTTGCGACTTCGCGCCCCCTTGCGTTGTGGCGGTGAATAACATCGCGCACGCCTATTACTCCCCGCTCAACGATAAATTACAACTGTCTGCGAAAAGCTATCTGCGAAAGCCTTGTCGCAAGAGCATGCAGAGGCCTTAAACCCTGACTACTCCATGCTTAACTTTCATTTTAACTCATTATCTGTCCTTTAGTTATTGCGGATTATTCATGAGCATTGCTCACCGTCTGAAAATTTCTCTCTTCTTTGGAAGACGCTACATTTATTATCCCTGCTCTGGCACTTGGCTCTGCTGCGCCTGTCTGGTTAAAAGTCACTCCATTATGCAACATAAAGCCAAGCCGAACCATCTTTTCACTTTTACTGACTAAAGGAACGCAGACACTGTGATTTGGCTTGTCTTTGTCGCCCATTACAACATGTATAAATGTGTGTGGTAAGCGTCCAGTCATAAAAAGCCAGCGAGACGCCCTGTCTGTGGTGTGCCGAAAGGTATCGGCATCTTCAGACGCTGGGAAAGGATCCTTCCCAGAGTTCTTTGGGGCACTTTTAGAGAGGAAGGATAAGGAGGGAGTCTGGGAAAGCTTGGAAATGCCCAGAACACACACACACACACACACAAGTATATATACATATAGACACACACACACACATAGTGTGATGAAGTGCCCCCTTGCCAGTGCACTGCCGTCACCGTAGGGAGGTCACGGGCACGGTAAGGCCTTTTGGATTGCCGCGGCTCAGCCTTGTGTAACATCTGCCCTGGGGATCAGCCGGAGATTAAACAGATTTAGCCATGGCCCGAAATTCACTTCCCCGGGAAACGAGAAATATTTACCTCCCTGAAGGGCTGAAGGAGAATTGGGGCCCAGGGAGCGCTACAGAGCGAGAAGGCTCGTCCTCTGCTGGGTGTGTCAGGAAAAGCTCTCAGAAGTGTCTTTAACGTGCCCTGTCAGGACATTTGCCGTGCCCTGAACTGCCTGAACTGAACTCCCCCCCCCCCCCCCCAGCACCACCACCACCACCACCACACCCCGCCCCTCTCTCTCTCTCTCTCTTTACTGTGTTTCACTGTAAAACATGGTCACTGGGTTTACACACACACACACAAAAACATTAAATGATTTATCATGATGTGTTTCAGATGTTTGGACTTTATTGTGTATGAACAGAAACTGGGATTTAATTAGCATTACCATTCAATATACTGTACACCTTATTACCTGGAGGTCTCCATTTTCACACGGATCATGGGCACACAAAGGGCCCTCCTAGATTTTTATTTTTATTTTTACTTTATTGCCATTATGTTATGCAGATGCCTTATTAAAGGATCAGTAGGACTCTAGAATAACTGTCTGAAGGTCTGAAGGTGTTAGCATTATATTCTGCATGCTAGATAAACTATCGTTACATCACGTAGGCTGAAACAGAACACGTTTGGTAAAGCGTTAGCTTTGTGTACACTACCGTTCAAAAGTTTGGGGTCACCCAGACAATTTTGTGTTTTCCATGAAAAGTCACACTTTTATTTACCACCATAAGTTGTAAAATGAATAGAAAATACAGTCGAGACATTTTTCTGGCCATTTTGAGCATTTAATCGACCCCACAAATGTGATGCTCCAGAAACTCAATCTGCTCAAAGGAAGGTCAGTTTTATAGCTTCTCTAAAGAGCTCAACTGTTTTCAGCTGTGCTAACATGATTGTACAAGGGTTTTCTAATCATCCATTAGCCTTCTGAGGCAATGAGCAAACACATTGTACCATTAGAACACTGGAGTGAGAGTTGCTGGAAATGGGCCTCTATACACCTATGGAGATATTGCACCAAAAACCAGACATTTAGGCCCTGTCCACACGGCAACGGATTCAGGTGAATCTGATAAAATTGTTTATCGTTTCGGCCTGGCATCCACACGGCACCGGCGTTTTGGGTTCCCCACAACGATATTTTTTGAGAACGGGTTCCAGAGTGGAAAAATCTGGCAACGGCGCCGTTGCGAAGTCATCTGGATGAGTAGAACGGATTTGTTTACGATGACGTCACAACCACATGACTAGAACAAGCAGCACTCTCGCTGTTTTGTATGAACCACTGCATTGCATTCACTTTTGTATACAGCGTTTCTTTTAAATAAACAAGTAACTGAACCATTTCTTGAATTTTTTGTTTATTGGATAAGACTGCTTTTCAAAATGTTCACACACAATATAAAAAGTTATATAAATTATATAAAAATGCTTTTCAAAATGTTCACACACAATAAGAAAATTAAGTTATATAAAACTATGCACACTAATAAAACTAATTTGTACACACAGAAGGCACGATTTCCTCGCGTAGTCGCAGCCATCTTCTTGTTGTTGTGTGTTTGTTCCTGAGAGTGCTTCACGCCGGGTAGAAGAAGGGGTTTATGCGCATGCGTCCTACTTCTTCTATTGTTCTGGTGTCTCCGATGGGACCATCTTACAGCGCACGTAGAGGTGTGGCATGTGTATTGCATCGTTTTCAGCAAGCGTTGCGTTGCCATATGGACCTGATATTTTACTGATCCGTTGCCCATGTGGACGCGATATTTTGTTTAATAAAATCTCGTTGCCGTTGTCGTGTGGATGTAGCCTTAGTAGAATTTAGCTAGAATAGTCATTTACCACATTAGCAATGTATAGAGTGGATTTCTGATTAGTTTAAAGTGATCTTCATTGAAAAGAACAGTGCTTTTCTTTCAAAAAATAAGGACATTTCAAAGTGACCCCAAACTTTTGAACAGTAGTGTATATGATCTGTGTATATACAATACTTCAAAGGACAATTAGAGAAAAATTGGCGAATTCTACCACGAAAGCTTGCTAAATATTTAACCAAGTAACAACTCCTAGCTAGCCGCTTGCATGCTAAAATGATACAAGCGAGTGTTATATTACTTTATGGCTTAGCCTACAGTTGGCGTCAATATTTTTGTTGTTGTTGTTGTTGTTAGATTATATTCGCATCAACAACAGAGTTCTGCTTCCTCCCCCCCCCCACACACTTCTTGTTTTCTTTCTCATTTCTGGCCTCCATGTTCTGTCGCTACACCTCTGTCAACATCAACTTCTGTCACAGGAGTGTAATTAGAAATTTAATAAATTCCGATATGTAAATGCTATCAAACTACAGTATATACATATAAAACAAAACATATAAAACATATAAAATGGATTTGATATAGAATATGTGTCGTATTTTGTCGTATTCTATTCTGTATCTTCATAATGCTTTCGTTTCTATTCTGTCATATTCCCTTCTTTTTCTTTTAATTTATTCTGTCATACTGTCCTGATTGTCTGTCCTGTCCTATATTAACTTGTCATGTTCTCTTCTGTTCTGTGACCATTCTATTCTCTATGTTCTATCTTAATGTACACTATCTTGTCATATTCTATTCTAGTCTATTCTATTCTTTTAGTCCTGGCTATGACTTTAAACTGTAACCAGTGGTGAGTCTCAGGACCAGGAGGACTTGAGTATTGGGGAAAGTGGAGTTACCCCTTAATCACCATTGCTCCCAGGTCTACTCTGACCCGGAGTGGTAGCACCTGCCTGGGTTCCAGCAGGGTGCTTTTCAGTGCAATGTGGCAGATGAACCCAACAGGGTCAATGGCACGCCACCAGATGGCATGATGAAGAACCACTCAAATGGCCAACGGATGGCATCATTCGGCAAGTCAGATGTCACTGCAGGGCAACTTCCATACCCGTCAGGTCTGTGGCACTTTTGTGCACCACTTGGCATCAGGTCTGGAGGTCCAGAGAGACAACATGATGGGGGCACGACATCGTTTGTCTTACCTTACTGTGCAAGGTGCTTCATTAGGAGAGGAGAATAATATACAAGAGCTCACAAGGCCAGACATTCCATGGCTCTGGTGCAGGCCTCGCAGCCCATCTGTGTTTCTGTGCATCCTAATGAACCCATCATCATCGCTAGCGATAGACAGCCGACGACGTACAAAACAGAAAAGCTTTTAAAGACAGCAAAGTCTTCTCATTTTTTATTATAGGGCTAGAAATCTTAATCAACCCACCATTATTGAAGTTATTATGCCTATAAATAATGTCTACTGCAATGTAATGAGAATTAAAAACAAAAACAAACAAATAAAGATTCTATGGGTGGAAAGATGAGAAATAAAGGAAAAACCTCTAACATATTACTGCACACATTTAAATAATGTGCCTAATTATTTGAATCTTTTTTTCATAATAATAAATCTGTAATGATGGGGGTTTAGTTCTTAGATTTTTTTTTTTGTTTAGATTGTGTTTGTTTGTTTGTTTGTTTGTTTGTTTGTTTGTTTGTTTTACATTTATCAGCATCCCTGAGTCTATTCTAAAATTCTATCTGGCTAGCTATATAATTATCTAAATAGCTAGCTAAAAAATTTTTTACAAATTCACAAAGTAAGTAAATAAGTCTGCCTTTTGAATTTATTGATAAACAGCATTTAGACCAAATTATACAGAACAATCATCATAATTTCATGTGTGTTTTGATTTATTTAGGAATATTTACAGAACAATAAATCCAATATTTATTTTTATTGTTATCTCCACCTGAATTCATTTCTTTGATTGCTAATCATCAGTTCATGTATATAATTAGATGAAATCCAAGCATGCAGATGTTAAAGACATACTGCAGACTGGTTTTTTTTTTTCTGAGCTGGAAACTAAATGATATGACATGTCTGTGAATATTCTCATTCAACTAGGTCATGGTTATCTCAAGGAAATTGAATTGAACACAGCTGGACTTGGTTTAAAGTCTTTGAAGATGTTTCACCTCTCATCCAAGAGGCTTCATCAGTTCACGTCATCAGCTTGTCTGACTGGGCTGGGCTTGTCTGACCAGCTGGTGTGAGTACCCAGGTATTTTAACCTCTGTGGAATCGTTCTCAAGGCCAATGATGTCATAGTTTCTTTAGTGCTCCAGGGCAGTGTTGTTCGGGAATCAGACACAGTCTCAGCATTTAAGTCTAGGCTGAAAACATATCTGTTTAGTCAAGCCTTTTGTTAATGGTGTTTATGAGGTAAAGGAGTAGATCTGGAGGGTCCTCAGACCTAGAGTGTTTTGGTAAACAGGGATGTATGGATGCTGTCAGTCCCCACTCGCTTGCTCACTCGAGTTTGTTGACGGTGCAGTGGCTGGCTGCTTTATGTCCCGGGGCTCCCTCATGCCTGTGTTACCTTCTGGCTCTCTCCTTTTAGTTATGCTGTCATAGTTAGTTGCCGGAGTCCCTGCTTGTACTCGGTGCAATATGTATACTGTTCCTACTTATTCAGGTGACATTGGGCATACCTAACCACCTGTGTTTTCTTTCTCTCCCCCCCCCCCCCCCCCCCAAATCTGTCCCTCTGAGTTACATGGAGTCAACAGGAAATCTTTTGGTGGAGACGGTGGGGACCTCGACTGGCTATCGTAGCCTGCAGGGAATCGGCCGTCAGACATTCTGTCGCATGTCCCAGACCCGGTGAAATGTAACTGAATTGTCTTGGCCAGGCCTAAGGGTCCCATCTGCATCTCATCATTGCTGAGGAGTGTGCTCCCATCACCCAATCAAGCATCCAGCCAGAGCAGGTCATGATATATTTTTTACCATATTAACATGCCATTGTGCGTCATGCCTGATGTAAAGACTCTCGTCTCTGCGAGCCTACCACACAGATTTAATACTTGTCATTTTTAGGGCATACCTAACAACGTGTTTTCTTTCTCTCTCTCTCTCTCTCCCCCCCCCCATCTGTCCCTCTGAGTTACATGTTGATCCTGGGATTGAGATGCTGGCCTCTTCTGCCCCTCGGACCTGCTTGATCCATCCTGGTGCCCTGTGTCTGGTCGGAGTTTTATCGCCCCACTCCTGTGAAGGACGGCCCCATGAGGACAGTTGAGGGTTATACCTGTTAAAACTGTTAATATTATAGTCAGGCTGTCTGTTGTTGCCCAAATGAGGATGGGTTCCCTTTTGAGTCTGGTTTCTCTCGAGGTTTCTTCCTCATGTCGTCTGAGGGAGTTTTTCCTTGCCACCGTCGCCACAGGCTTGCTCATTGGGGATAGATTAGGGATAAAATTAGCTCATGTTTTAAGTCGCTCAAATTCTGTAAAGCTGCTTTGCGACAATGTTTATTGTTAAAAGCGCTGTACAAATAAACTTGATTTGATTTGATTTGATTTGATTTGTAGTTGAGTCACTAAATCTCGAGTCCGAGTCCAGTCTTGAGTCCCCAGTGTTCAAGTCCAAGTCAAGTCATGAGTCCTTAAAATTAGGGCATGAGTCGGACTCTAGTCCTAGTCCTGGACTCGAGTACTCCAAGTCTGCTCCAGGGTGTGATAAAGTCTTTGGAGTCAACTACATTAGTGCTCCGTTCTGTTGTAATGACAGTCATTTGGGGTTGTTCGAGTTCCTGGAGTCACATGAGGCATTTTTGTGAATGACACTGTGGATGATGAGGAGAAGCACAACAAGCGCAAGAGCATTGTTATCCCGTGTATGTCTGGGGTATCTGAGAAACTCAGGAGGATCTTTAACAAGCACCGCATCCCTGTATTTTTCAAACCCAGTAATACACTCAGACAAAGACTAGTACAACCCAAAGATTGTACACCACATACCCAGAAAAGCAACCTGGTGTATGCTGTCCAATGCATCGAGGAATGCTCAGACTTGTACAATGGTGAAACCAAACAACCACTAAGCAAATGTATGGCCCAACACAGGAGGGCCACCTCTTCAGGCCAAGACCCTGCCGTCTATTTCGACCTAAAGGAGAAGGCACACTCCTTTGAGGACAGCAATGTACACATTTTGGACAGGGAGGACAGATGATTTGAAAGAGGAGTAAAGGAAGCCGTCTATGTGAAATTGGAAAAACCATCCCTCAACAGAGGAGCAGGGCTGCGATACCACCTATCTCCTACTTATAGATGATGTGCAGTCACGTGACCCGTCCGTGTTTACTCCGCCATATTGGACGGCTTCAGGATTGTTTACCTTGCATGAGCATAATGGATCCAGGGAGTAATCCCCAAGAAAATTCAGAAAATACCCCATCTACATCGCGCGATAACTTGTCTAAGTTTGTTCAGCATCTTGAAGGTGACGTGAGGCAGCGTTACGTGGAAAAGTGTTCCAGGTTGGGGATTGCAGATCCGTACAACTTGCCGCAATCCTTGTTCAGGGAAATTTGGAGCTGCGGTGTCGGCGATTTGCCCGATCTGGCCTACCATGACATTTACAATTTTCTTGTTAATCGTGAATCGTGTTACACTGGCAAAGCCCTCAAAGCTTATAAGAGCCTGGAAGCTTATAAATATTTTGTTGCGGGATGGGTATCCCAACTATACCTCTGGAAGGTTCCGAAGAAGAATGTCTACTTGATAACCTCACGGGTAAGTGGCATTAAGACGTTTATCATAAAGAGACTATGCAGGACGTTTTATCGTAAGAATGTTCGAAATCTAAACTCAGTTCCAGATAATGACTGGGTTGTAAATATGTATGTTTTTGTCTGAAAAAAAAAATCACAAATCACCGACTATGCAGTTATCATTCAATCCAAAAATCAACTTAACAGATGTACTAGGAGTATTGAATTAGAAGATTACACCTACCTGATATGAAGTGTTCACTACAAATTCGGCTGGTAGAACTGGGGTTCCAGTTTTCTCTTCGCACAGCGGACACCCATTTTGCGCGTCTCTCCTCGTCTGCGGGGAATCTATAAAATGACAGGCCCTCCTTTTGGCCCTGTCTATTGGTACAACCAAATGCTGAACAAGATATAACCATTCTCGAAAGATCTACTCCCACACACTTGATAATTAGAACGGGTTCATCTAAGTTCTATGCGCGGCCATGCCGTCCAAGATGGCAGATAAACAAATATCACATGACCTCGTGACGTCACGTGCACACTCTCTATATCCCACTGCCCGTCCTTTCATCCCTACCCAGGAGATTTCACATCTTCGCCTCGAAGAACAACGGTCATTCAGAAAAATGCCTCACGTGACTCCAGAAACTCTAACGACCCCAAACGACTGTCATTAAAGTCAAGAAAGTGGACCCCAAAGACTTTATCACACCCTGAAGCACTAAAGAAACCATGACGTCAGACGAGCCCAGTCTAGTCAGACAAGCTGATAAAGTGAATTGATGAAGCCTCTAACTTCTTGGATGAGAGGTGAAACGTCTTCAAAGACTTAAAACCAAGTGCTCGATTCAGGCCCTGTCCACACGGCAACGGATTCAGGTGAATCTGATAAAATTGTTTATCGTTTCGGCCTGGCGTCCACACGGCACCGGCGTTTTGGGTTCCCCACAACGATATTTTTTGAGAACGGGTTCCAGAGTGGAAAAATCTGGCAACGGCGCCGTTGCGAAGTCGTCTGGATGAGTAGAACGGATTTGTTTATGATGACGTCACAACCACATGACTAGAACAAGCAGCACTCTCGCTGTTTTGTATGAACCACTGCATTGCATTCACTTTTGTATACAGCTTTTCTTTTAAATAAACAAGTTTAAATAAACCATTTCTTGAATTTTTTGTTTATTGGATAAGACTGCTTTTCAAAATATTCACACACAATATAAAAAGTTATATAAATTACATAAAAATGCTTTTCAAAATGTTCACACACAATAAGAAAATTAAGTTATATAAAACTATGCACACTAATAAAACTAATTTGTACACACAGAAGGCACGATTTCCTCGCGTAGTCGCAGCCATCTTCTTGTTGTTGTGTGTTTGTTCCTGAGAGTGCTTCACGCCAGGTAGAAGAAGGGGTTTATGCGCATGCGTCCTACTTCTTCTATTGTTCTGGTGTCTCCGATGGGACCGTCTTACAGCGCACGTAGAGGTGTGGCATGTGTATTGCATCGTTTTCAGCAAGCGTTGCGTTGCCATATGTACCTGATATTTTGCTGATCCGTTGCCCATGTGGACGCGATATTTTTTTTAATAAAATCTCGTTGCCGTTGTCATGTGGATGTAGCCTCAGTTTCCTTGAGATAAATGATATAACTGTACTGTCATGAACACCAACATTGCTGGTGTTAATATGAACAAAATTACCATTTTTTAAATATAAAATTGGCTTTTTGTGGGTTGAAAATGACTCAAAACACCATCATCCTGAGCCTTGCAAGGCCAATGCCGACATAGAGTATATTGTTCGGTACTTCTCTACTTTCCGTCATTAATTTTTTAATTTTTTAAAAAATGAACATTAAAGCCCTCTAAGAAAAGTTGAGCGGCCCACCTCCCCCAGCCCCCGCCCTTCAGTAAGAGTCTGTGAAACTGTACTCATTTTCAAGTATATGTTGATCAAGACTCATTATCATCCCTGCTCCGCCCCCCTGCTCAGCTACTTGCCCACTTTTTAGCATTCATTTCAAATTTATGCAGTGGGTGGAGTTAAACTTGGAGCTGACGGTGAATTTACACGTTAAAGAAGCACCAAGAAGACTAAACTTCCATGAACGGACCCCAAAAATAAGTGCAATAGGAGGTTGTAGAAAGAAGCGAGAAAAGGTTACAGCTAAACACATCGACTGGGAAAAGCGCAAGCACTGGATAACTAAAGTAAACAGAAAGTGTTAGTATTGCGTAATTAAGTTAGTTATTATTATCAATAATTACCATTCACTTGATTTCTCATGTATCTTAAAACTCAGTTACTGACTCATAGATTTGTGCTCCTTATTGAGTTATTGATGTGTTTTCATTGGGAAAAACTCTAAATGATGCGTCATTCAAGGAGGAGAAGGAGGAGGATCTGCTGATGATCGAGGGAACACTGAGTCAGACAGGCTTGAGATATTCAAGCTCTTCTTTTTCATGCATTCTTCATATTTCACATATATTTTCCACCGCTATCTGTCACACTGAGCTGCAAATTCTGGCAGTAATTTATCCAACTTCTGCCAAGCTACACACCCAGATATCAGCGTTCAAGGACAGATATGAGACAGGACCACTGATCCAGCAACGCTGAATTCTGGATGGTCAGAAGTCAGAAGGTGTTGATTCATCTCTGAGATTAGCGCAGCTGCAAATCACAGGTTATTATCCATTACATAACATTACAGGCATTTAGCAGACGCTCTTCTCCAGAGCAATGTACAACACACCCAGAGCAGCCTGGGGAGCAGTTGGGGGTTAGGTACCTTGTTCAAGGGCAATTCAACCATTCCTGCTGGTCCAGGGCATTAAACCAGTGACCTTTTTCGTCCCAAAGCTGCTTCTTTAACCATTAGGCCATGGTTTCCCCGTTATCTGTTACGTTCAGAGGGACATGTACAGCGGACGCTCCATACAAACAGATTAAAGTTTTCTGTATGGAGAGTGTGTTTAATGCTTAAGGAAGGAGTCTCCAGTGTTAGTGCTTTGTAAAATCATTCCCGTGCCAGGGCCTGGTCTTCCCAGGCAGTCTCCCATCCCAGTACTACTAACCAGACCCTTAAGGCACATTGGGCGGCGCCGATCTCCGTTTCTATAGCCCTCGGTCTCTCACCTGTACAGCTAGGGTTAAAGCGGGGTGGCTAGTCTTCTGGTAACCGTGAGAGCTTGACTCCTCACTCGCATCTGTATTGCCAGACGGCAGTAGGTACCATTTTTATGATGGTCTTTGGTATGACCCGACCGCGAGTAGAACTCACGATCTCCCGGTCGAGAAACAGACACGCTAACCATTAGGCCAGCTCGCTGTAGCACTTTGTAACTCTCTGTGATATCTTCAGGACAGAGGAGTTTATGCTTCTTTGTGGTTTCTAGGTAACATGACAAGCTGCATTTTGTTGTTGTTGTTGTTGTTGTTGTTGTCCTGTCTTAACTTTGAGAGAGAGAGAGAGAGAGAGAGAGAGAGAGAGAGGCTGGTGAGCTATTAACGACTGTTTATAGCTACTATAACGTAAAAAAGAACAGGAGATAATTTGTTTCTTGGTCATTCCAAAGCATTAAATGCAACTATAAATGGATAAAACGTATGATTTTGTAATTACTAATAAAACACTTTGAGACAAATGGAGCACTTGCATGTGACGTCACAGCCGATCCAGATTGTGACAGACGCCATCTTGTCGGTCAAACGCCATATTCCGCCTACTACTTCTACTTCTGGTTCTACTTCTGCTTTTACTTCTACCTTTTCTTCTGGAAAACCCTACTATATACAATTCTATTACAACGGCTGCGGCTACAAGCTCTCCCTACCTGTGCACGTTTTTTATGTTTTTTTGTGTGTATTTTTGCGTGTTGTTCGTCTGTACCAGACTTCAATATCCACTACAACTGTATGGACTTACTGGACATTGGTTTCCAGCAGAAAATGACGGTTTGTAGCGATTTCCATCGCATGCACAACATTCCGGACGAAAAAAAAAAACATTCCGGACGAGATAGCGAGACCAGCGGGGTCTCCGTGGATTGTTATCGGAAGCAAAGCGAAGGAGGTGGCGCCGGGAGCGGAAGCAAAAGTGAGGCTGCAGAGCCGGCCTGTTGACTAAGCTCAGAAAACAGCTACTCAAACCTCCACTGCTAAGCCTCTACCTCGCCAACGCTAGATCCATGTAAACAAGACGGACGATTTGGAATTACCTTATTCTATTCTATAATCGGCTGGTCAGTGCTATACTCAATACTTAAGTGACTTACCCATCCAATGAGGATTCTTGTTTACAAGATGCCACATCTGAGTCGCTGACAAATCCTGAATTTCTGTAGAGATAACTGTCCAGAGATTTATAAGCACGCAGTGCTTCACCACTGAACAGCGAGGGAAAGTTAATGAGGTAATTATACACGTCCGGGTATTCCACTGACAGTTCAAAATCCGGTCGTGAAAACTCCGTCCGGAAAGCCATAAGGGTCACTAATCTGTAGATCGTTTATTTTAGACATATATCTAGTTATCTGTTCATTAGAAAAATGAGCCGTGCAGTCCGTCGGTTGAAATCGATCCATTCTGTACACGACTGCAGCAGTATTCAGCTGTGTTTTTGACCGACAAGATGGCGGTTGTGTACTTTCCGGTCACGTGACTGCAAGATCTCTATTGCCTGCCATATTGCTGATGTTTCGTTTTATTCATCCTTTGTTACAGTTCTATCCTCAATGTTTTTCCCAGGAAGTGACACTATACTAAAGTTTCCATGTTTACAATATGATGAGTATTATGGGATATCAGAAAGCTAATTTTCCAGTACATGTTTAATAAAGAGTTCTGCGTTATTGCTGATGTCCATATGGCTGTGTGTGTGTGGGGGGGGGGGGGGGGGAGTGCTCTGCTCTGCTCTGCTCTGCTCAGGGCCTGGAGAGGCTGGAGAGGGGCCACAGGATCCGAGAGTTTGAGCAGAACCAGATGTTTCTCTTTGTCTTTGGCTTGAGTTTAGTGTCCCACATAAAAAGACAAGGTTTGGGGGGTTAGGTCCAACAGATGGTGTGATGTTTGCGTCTCGTTCTGTGATTTCAGACAACACACAGACGTGAATAAGGCACGTGTTACTGTTACAGAAAGTGTTCGTAACCAGAGTATGAAGGTTTAATATGACAGTAAATTATGTATGGGAAGGAAACACAGCTTGTAATGACTCCTGCAGAATGAGTTATGTCTCTATGACTAAATAAAACCTTTTCACTGGGAATCCAGTATGTCTTTTTTTTCTTTTTTTTTTGTGTGTGTGTTTTTTTTTTTTTTTTGCCGAAGGTACAGTGAGGGACTTAAGTTCACAGTGGTCACCTGGCAGACCGTTTCACACTGAAGACTAGAGGAGGAAGTTGTGGCTATAAACTGCGCTCATAAAATCAGACACAGTTTTAAAAATCAATCTTTAAGACTGTTTGCATGGTTTATAAATAACCAGAAGTGGACCGTGCTTAAGTAATTTTACTTTGCAACATTATCATACTTGTATTTTACTGAGTATAATTAAAAATTATTATCTGCAAGCTATAAAATGAAACACTTGGGTTTGTTTTTTGTTTTTACTGATAATCAAATCAAATTTGTGCTAATTTGTCAAGTTTATTTGTATCACACTTTTAACAACAGATATTGTCGCAAAGCAGCTTTACAGAAAATTCAAGACTTTAAACATGAGCTAATTTTATTCCTAATTTATCCCCAATGAGCATGCCTGTGGTGACAGTGATGAGGAAAAACTCCCTCAGACGACATGAGGAAGAAACCTTGAGAGGAAGCAGACTCAAAAGGGAACCCATCCTCATCTGGCTGATAACAGATAGCGTGATTATAAATAACTTGCTTCTATAACTGTGTCCTATATAGTCACAAAGTATAACTGTGAAAACAGGAAATTCATTAAAGTTTTAACATGAAGTCTGTTTTGTTGAAGTTATAAACTGTTCATTAATGGAAACTTGAGTGTTCGTGACAACTGTAGTCTTCAGACATAAATGTATTACTGTAATTGTCCAGAGCATCTTCCAAGTACGACTTTCGACTGTCCATATGGGGCCGTCTTCCACAGGAGCAATGTGATGAGACTCCAGCCAGAAGTAGGGCATCAGGATGGATCAGGCAGGTCTGAGGAGCAGAAGAGGTCAGCATCTTACTGGTGTCTCAGGATCGACAGAGAGGGACAGAGAGAGGGAGGAGACGGGGGGACACAGGTTGTTAAGTATGCTGAATGTCACCTAAAGAGTAAGATTTTTACATTTTGCACTGAGTGCAAGCAGGGACTCCGGCAAGACTAACTATAACAGCATAACTTAAAATGGAGCGCCAGAAGGTAACACAGACATGAAGGTGCCCTTTTTTTGTATGGACACCACAACCAAACTTAATTACACAAGCAAGGACTATTTGGTTCAGTGTTTTTATATTAAAGTAAGAAAAATGAACCTGATATCTTGGAAAAAATATTCCAATTCAATCCAACAATAATGATGAAACAGGATTTTGTTTTGAGCTAAAACAAAAGAAATACCACAAACATTAATCCAGCCCCAAGCCTGAACTATTGACTAACAAGTAACATTGATAGTTAGTTACATATTTGCATGTGGTGAAGTAAAACATAATGTGATTTCCAATTCCATTGCACGCAAGCACTTCATCATGGTCAGGGTGGCAGTGAATTTGGAGTCTATCCCAGGAACAGTGGGAGTGAGGAGGGAATACACCCTGGATTGTGGCGCCGGTCCATCACAGGTCACCGTGCACACATACATTCACACACTTACTCTGTCACGAATACCTCTTCTCCCAGACGAGCGCCGTTCTCATGTTTTGTTTTGATTTCTCTTCATTGACATGCGCCTTTGTTTTGATTCACGCTCCCACCCCTTCACTGGTGTTCTGTGTTTTTATATCGCCTCTTGTGTTCTGGTCTTTCCGATAGTTCCATGCAATTCTAAGCCTCATTTCCAAATGTATTTATATTGCATGCCCTGTGTTCAGATTAACATCTGATTGCTTGTTCTTTGACCTCAGCTATGGATTATGACTATGAGTATTCGATTCAATAATACAGTGGTGCTTGAAAGTTTGTGAACTGTTTAGAATTTTCTATATTTCTGCATAAATATGACCTAAAACATCATCAGATTTTCACACAAGTCCTAAAAGTAGATAAAGAGAACCCAGTTAAACAAATGAGACAAAAATATTATACTTGGTCATTTATTTATTGAGGAAAATGATCCAATATTACATATCTGTGAGTGGCAAAAGTATGTGAACCTTTGCTTTCAGTATCTGGTGTGACCCCCTTGTGCAGCAATAACTGCAACTAAACGTTTGCAGTAACTGTTGATCAGTCCTGCACACCGGCTTGGAGGAATTTTAGCCCGTTCCTCCGTACAGAACAGCTTCAACTCTGGGATGTTGGTGGGTTTCCTCACATGAACTGCTCGCTTCAGGTCTTTCCACAACATTTCGATTGGATTAAGGTCAGGACTTTGACTTGGCCATTCCAAAACATTAACTTTATTCTTCTTTAACCATTCTTTGGTAGAACGACTTGTGTGCTTAGGGTCGTTGTCTTGCTGCATGACCCACCTTCTCTTGAGATTCAGTTCATGGACAGATGTCCTGACATTTTCCTTTAGAATTCACTGGTATAATTCAGAATGCATTGTTCCATCAATGATGACAAACCATCCTGGTTCAGATGCAGCAAAACAGGCCCAAACCATGATACTACCACCATCATGTTTCACAGATGGGATAAGGTTCTTATGCTGGAATGCAGTGTTTTCCTTTTGCCAAACATAACGCTTCTCATTTAAACCAAAAAGTTCTATTTTGGTCTCATCCATCCACAAAACATTTTTCCAATAGCCTTCTGACTTGTCCACATGATCTTTAGCAAACTGCAGACGAGCAGCAATGTTCTTTTTGGAGAGCAGTGGCTTTCTCCTTGCGACCCTGCCATGCACACCATTGTTGTTCAGTGTTCTTCTGATGGTGGACTCATGAACATTAACATTAGCCAATGCGAGAGAGGCCTTCAGTTGCTTAGAAGTTACCCTGAGGTCCTTTGTGACCTCGCCGACTATTACACGCCTTGCTCTTGGAGTGATCTTTGTTGGTCGACCACTCCTGGGGAGGGTAACAATGGTCTTGAATTTCCTCCATTTGTACACAATCTGTCTGACTGTGGATTGATGGAGTCCAAACTCTTTAGAAATGGTTTTGTAACCTTTTCCAGCCTGATGAGCATCAGCAACACTTTTTCTGAGGTCCTCAGAAATCTCCTTTGTTTGTGCAATGATACACTTCCACAAACATGTTGTGAAGATCAGACTTTGATAGATCCCTGTTCTTTAAATAAAACAGGGTGCCCACTCACACCTGATTGTCATCCCATTGATTGAAAACACCTGACTCTAACTTCACCTTCAAATTAACTGCTAATCCTAGAGGTTCACATACTTTTGCCACTCACAGATATGTAATATTGGATCATTCTCCTCAATAAATAAATGACCAAGTATAATATTTTTGTCTGATTTGTTTAACTGGGTTATCTTTATCTACTTTTAGGACTTGTGTGAAAATTTGATGATGTTTTAGGTCATATTTATGCAGAAATATAGAAAATTCTAAAGGGTTCACAAACTTTCAAGCACCACTGTACGTTTACACACTTGCATCCTGTTTTGTTACACTACTGCTAATCTGCATTTTTTAGGCGCATGGGAAATTATGGAAACTGCGAGTTGGCCTAGTGATTAGCGTGTCAGCCTCTCGACCGGGAGACTGAGTTCTACTTGCGGTTGGGTCATACCAAAGACCATCATAAAAATGGTACCTACAGCCATCTGGCAAGGCACGCTGCAATAGACGTGAGTAGGGAAGTCAAACTCTTGTGGTTACCAGAGGACTAGACCCCCACTGTAACCCTAGCTGTATAGGCGAGAAGCCGAGGGCAATGGAAACGGAGATCGGCGCCGCACCCATACGCCTCAAAGAGCTGGTTAGTCCAGGGACAGGCAACTGCCTGGGGATACTTTGACTTTTTTGAAACTCTATGGAAGAGTAACCTGAGCACAGGATTAAACCAGGAACCCAGGACATTTTACTTTTGAGTACATGTTTTAGCTTTCATTCAAGTCTAAGTCTGATTACTTTTAATTGTGTAAAGTTTTGAGGAAACACCCCAAATTTTTCACTTGAGTATAATTTTCTGTACTTTATCTATGTCTGTAAATAGTAATAAAAAACCATGTGGGGAAACATAACACTGTACACAAGCAATTAAAGTATAAATCTAAGTTAGTTATAAGGTAGTCACACTAGAGGCGGAATGCCATCGGAATGAAAATATTCTTCGTATATTCCGGGATATTCCAAGTGCATTCTAAAAATTCTGACTGCATTCTGAGTGCATTCCAAACATTCGGGCCCATTCTTGTGGCCGGCCCGAATGTTTTGCTCAAAACATTTGAGGTGCATTCAAAGAGGAGAAATATCGAACAGCATTCAAAGTGTATTCTAACTGCATTCTGACTGCATTCTAAATATTCTTACGGCATTCCAACAGCATTCGAAACATTCTGATCGTGTTCGCGGGAAAAATCAAAATGGCAAGCCACTTCAAATCCTGCCAGAATGTCCCCAATGTGCCTCGAATGAGCCGGAATGAAAATTCTTTGTATATTCCGGGATATTCAAAGTACATTCTAAATATTCGAGCTCCATTCTCTTTGAATTCTTAGATGTTCGGAACATATTCGGCGGCTATTCCGGGAGCGTTCTGACTGCATTTGAGGTGAATTCATACAGCATTCAAGGCACCTTCCGACCAGACTTCGGGTGGTATTCGGGCAGCAATCGAACCGCACTTGTATGGCATTCGAAGTCAAATCAAATCAAATCAAGTTTATTTGTACAGCGCTTTTAACAATAAACATTGTCGCAAAGCAGCTTTACAGAATTTGAACGACTTAAAACATGAGCTAATTTTATCCCTAATCTATCCCCAGTGAGCAAGCCTGTGGTGACGGTGGCAAGGAAAAACTCCCTCAGACGACATGAGGAAGAAACCTCGAGAGGAACCAGACTCAAAAGGGAACCCATCCTCATTTGGGCAACAACAGACAGCCTGACTATAATATTAACAGTTTTAACAGGTATAACCCTCAACTGTCCTCATGGGGCCGTCCTTTACAGGAGTGGGGCGATAAAACTCCGACCAGACACAGGGCACCAGGATGGATCAAACAGGTCCGAGGGGCAGAAGAGGCCAGCATCTCAATTCCAGGATCAACATGTAACTCAGAGGGACAGATGGGGGGGGGGAAGAGAGAGAGAGAAAGAAAACACGTTGTTAGGTATGCCCTAAAAATGACAAGTATTAAATCTGTGTGGTAGGCTCGCAGAGACGAGAGTCTTTACATCAGGCATAACACACAATGGCATGTTAATATGGTAAAAAATATATCATGACCTGCTCTGGCTGGATGCTTGATTGGGTGATGGGAGCACACTCCTCAGCAATGATGAGATGCAGATGGGACCCTTAGGCCTGGCCAAGACAATTCAGTTACATTTCACCGGGTCTGGGACATGCGACAGAATGTCTGACGGCCGATTCCCTGCAGGCTACGATAGCCAGTCGAGGTCCCCACTGTCTCCACCAAAAGATTTCCTGTTGACTCCATGTAACTCAGAGGGACAGATTTGGGGTGGGGGGGAGAGAAAGAAAACACAGGTGGTTAGGTATGCCCAATGTCACCTGAATAAGTAGGAACAGTATACATATTGCACCGAGTACAAGCAGGGACTCCAGCAACTAACTAAGACAGCATAACTAAAAGGAGAGAGCCAGAAGGTAACACAGGCATGAGGGAGCCCCGGGACATAAAGCAGCCAGCCACTACACCGTCAACAAACTCGAGTGAGCAAGCGAGTGGGGACTGACAGCATCCATACATCCCAGTTTACCAAAACACTCTATGTCTGAGGACCCTCCAGATCTACTCCTTTACCTCATAAACACCATTAACAAAAGGCTTGACTAAACAGATATGTTTTCAGCCTAGACTTAAATGCTGAGACTGTGTCTGATTCCCGAACATTACTTGGAAGGCTGTTCCATAACAGTGGGGCTTTGTAAGAAAAGGCTCTGCCCCCTGATGTAGCCTTCACTATACGAGGTACCAGCAGATAGCCTGCACCTTTTGATCTAAGTAGGCGTGGCGGGTCATAGAGGAGCAGAAGTTCACTCAGGTACTGTGGTGCGAGACCATTTAGTGCTTTAAAGGTCAATAGTAGTATTTTATAATCAATACGAAATTTGATTGGGAGCCAATGCAGTGTGGATAAGACAGGCGTGATGTGGTCATATTTTCTAGTTCTAGTAAGGACTCTTGCTGCTGCATTTTGAACTAACTGGAGCTTGTTTATGCACTTATTGGAACATCCAGACAGTAAGGCATTACAATAATCCAACCTGGAGGTAACGAAAGCATGGACTAGTTTTTCTGCATCATGCAATGACATTAAATTTCTTATCTTTGCAATATTTCTGAGATGAAAGAAAGCTATCCGGGTGATGTTATCAATGTGAGTTTCGAATGAAAGACTGGGGTCAATAATCACTCCGAGGTCTTTTACTGCTGCACGTGAAGAAACAGAAAGGCCATCCAGAGTTACTGTGTAATCAGAAAACTTACTTCTAGCTGTATGTGGTCCTAGCACAAGTACTTCAGTCTTGTCAGAGTTAAGCAGAAGGAAATTTATAAGCATCCAGTGTCTAATGTCCTTCACACATTCCTCAATTCTATTAAGCTGGTGTCTCTCATCAGGTTTTGCAGAGACATACAACTGTGTGTCATCAGCATAACAGTGGAAACTAATACAATGTTTACGAATAATATCGCCCAGAGGTAACATATATAGAGAAAAAAGCAGTGGACCCAAGACAAAACCTTGTGGAACACCAAACTTTACCTCGGTATGTCTAGAAATATCTAGAAGTGCATTCTTAATGTTCTTACTGCATTCTAATAGCATTCTAGGTATTCCTACTGTGTTCCAACTACATTTGAACTGCATTCGAAAGCTAATGCACCTGGAATGTGCAAGAATCATTCGAGGCAGGTTTGAAGCACATTCTAAGTATTTGAACGGCATTCTTACAAAGCTGTAAGAATGTTGGTCAGTTTGAAATTTCTGCCCAAATGTGGCACGAATTTTGAAAAATTTTTCATTCCGGCTGGTTCTGCTTGATTCCTGCTAATTCCGAATAAGTGTGTGTGGTATTGGACCAGGTGGGTGGAGCACAGAAGCACGGCAGGCCAGAATTGAGTTCTCAATGAACTATTTATTTTTAACACTATGTGTGGCTTTTCAGCTCATTCACTCATTTCCCAGCCACGCACGCACACACACAAGTGTTCTGGTTGGGGAGAGAGGGCCCCCTTTCTCTGCTCTCCTCTCCTTTTAAAGGGCGCGGTCACTGGGGAATACACACAAACACAGATTAATCCCCATCAGGTGCAATGATTCCACCACTTACCTTCCCTGACTCTGCCCTCCATTCACAGACTGACGCTTGGCCACGCCCCCGCTGCCACATACCCCCACCACCCGGCCTGTAGCTGACTCCCCCCCCTTGATGGGAGAGGAAATCCGCCACGACCATCTGCGCCCCCGGCCTGTGGACCACCTTGAACTTAAACGGCTGGAGTGCCAGATACCAATGGGTGATCTGCGCGTTGGCATCCTTCATGCGGTGGAGCCACTGCAAGGGCGTGTGGTCCGAACAGAGGGTGAAAGGGTGCCCCAGCAGGTAGTAGTGGAGGGTGAGAACCACCCATTTGATGGCGAGGCACTCCTTTTCGATCGTACTGTACCTGCCATCGCAGACCGACAGCTTCCAGCTGATGTACAGCACTGGGTGGTCCTACAGAACAGCCCCCAGCCCTCTGTCCGATATGTCTGTCTGCAAAACAAAGGGGGAGAGAAAAGTCAGGGGAGTGTAACAGTGGCCCCCACACAGTGCAGCCTTTACCTTAGAGAAAGCCCGCTGGCATTGCTCCATCCACTGGACCGGATCTGGTGCCCCCTTTTTTGTGAGATCAGTCAGCGGGCTGGTGACGTCTGAATAATTAGGTATAAGCCTACGATAGTAGCCAGCCAGCCCCAGGAACTGTCTCACCCCCTTTTTGGTCTTGGGCCTCGGGCAGGCCACAATCGCTGTTGTCTTATTAATTTGGGGATGCACCTGCCCATTGCCCAAGTGGAAACCCAGATACCGTACTTCCACCCGCCCATTCGCACACTTCTTCGGGTTGGCTGTGAGACCCGCTTGCCTCAGCGACCTAAGGACGGCCCTTAGGTGTTCCACGTGCTGCGGCCAATCATTACTATAAATAATAATGTCGTCCAAGTAGGCGGCTGTGTAGGTGGCATGGGGGGGAGGTCCCATGTGGCAGTTCTCAATTAACTATTTATTTTTAACACTATGTGTGGCTTTTCAGCTCATTCACTCATTTCCCAGCCACGTATGCACACACACAAGTGTTCTGGTTGGGGAGAGAGCGCCCCCTTTCTCTGCTCTCCTCTCCTTTTAAAGGGCGCGGTCACTGGGGAAGACACACAAACACAGGTTAATCCCCATCAGGTGCAATGATTCCACCACTTACCTTCCCTGACTCCGCCCTCCATTCACAGACCGACGCTTGGCCACGCCCCTGCTGCCACAGTGTGACAGGGCGTTACACAGTGAACACATCTGTAATGAGAGATCCAAGCTTCTCTATGGTGTAGAAATGCTGTGGACTGTTCTTGGGGTGTTTATTTATATCTGTCTTTCTGATAACGCTGAGAAAGGAAGCATATTTTCTTATTTATTATTAAAAGCATTACTCATTGTGGCAGCAGGGGCGTGGCCAAGCAGCAGTCTGTGAATGGAGGGCGGGGTCAGGGAAGGTAAGTGGCTAAGTCATTCCACCTGCTGTCAATTAATGTGTGTGTGTGTATGTTTGTTACAGGGATGGAGCATAAAAGGAGGGAGAGAGCAGAAAAAAGGGGCTCTCTCCTGGGAGGACGATCCAGAAGCATTCCTTGCCCTCTTCGAGCAAGCAGCCGAGGCGTGGGGGTGGCCGCTGGAGCAGCGCGTGGCACGCCTCCTCCTGCTCCTGACTGGCGAGGCGCAACTCGCAGCACAGCAGCTCCCTGCTGACAGCTGACTGGTGTATGCTGACCTGAGGAAAGCCATCCTGCAGCGGGTCGGCCGCTCTTTGGAGCAACATTGCCAGCGCTTCCGGACGCTGGCACTGGAGGAGGTCAGCCGGCCATTTGCATTCGGCCGGCAACTCTGGGATGCCTGCTGGCGGTGGCTGAGGGTGGAAGACCGCGATGCCGACGAGATCATCAATCTGGTGGCACTGGAACAGTTCATCTCTTGACTTCCGGAAGGAATGGCAGAATGGGTCCAGTGTCATCACCTGGCATCACTGGAACGAGTCATTGAGCTGGCGGAGGACCATCTAGAGGAGGGTGGAATAACTTAGCCACTTACCTTCCCCGACCCCACCCTCCATTCACAGACTGCTGCTTGGCCACGCCCCTGCTGCCACATACCCCCACCACCCGACTCAGGCCGGGGAGCTGTCCGGCCTGAAGCTGACTCTAAACTCCCCCTGCCGGGACAGGAAGTCTGCCACCACCATCTGTGCTCTTGGCCTGTGGATCACCTCGAACTTAAATGGCTGGAGGTCGAGATACCAACGGGTGATCTGTGCATTGGCATCCTTCATGCGGTGGAGCCACTGGAGGGGCGCGTGGTCTGAACAGAGAGTGAAAGGGCACCCTAGCAGGTAGTATCAGAGGGCGAGGACCACCCACTTGATGGCAAGACACTCCTTCTCAATTGTGCTGTACTTACTCTCACGCATCGACAGTTTCCGGCTGATGTACAGCACAGGGTGCAGAGAAAAGGGGCTCCTCCCTTTTCCTGAAAAGCTAGTAGTAAAGGGAAATAAAGAGTTTGTGTGTGACCATCAACTGACCTGCTGTGCTTCTGTGCTCCACCCACATCAGGGACTCCCACACTCATATTATTGACCAAGTATCATTTAAAGTTTTGTCTTTTTGTTGTAAGGAGTAAACTTGTAAACTCTTCATGAGGAAAGCTCCCACTGCACCAAACCTCCCTATAATTCCCACCCAGTTTTTTTTTTCCAGGCCTTAAATGTGATACACCCCTTTTCCAAAAGTCAACACACTTCCCTGAGGTCTTAATGAAATGTCTGTGACATGCTTTGGTCCAAATACATTAATGATAAAACACCGCAGCACAGCACCTTCTCACCGTGTCTAAACAGCCCTGTATAAAAAGAAAAAAAAATGGCCAAGTTGAGGAGCGGCCTGTTCCTTTAAATGATAATGAGCCACTGTTCACCCCACCCCCACACTTCTGATGGCCAATCAGGTAGCTCACAAATATTCATTCATAAAGGCAGTTCTTAATCCATGAGTGGAGATACTCAGATAAAGGTGTGGGATTATTCTAATGCACTCCACTTGTGACATAGAAAGAGGAACCGAATCTGAACAGCTTGTTGAAGTTCATGTTTTCTGAAACAGGCAGAAAAAAAAAAAAACCTGACTGGGTCGTTTGTTATTTCAGAGTTTGTAGTTTGATAGGCTCCAGATACCCACATGTACATGCACAAGCACTGAAAAAGTGTGAGTTATATAATAAAATAATATGTTTAAATCCATCTCGAAGCAGAACGTTTCATTGTTCAGAAATATGCTCATGCTCTGTGTTTGACCCTCATTTATGATTTTCTTCAGATAAATTTAGTCACTGAGTTCTCCTCCTGTAGTTTTTGGCCTTCGCCAAACACCCCCTAGATCCACATCACGTTCAGACGAGCCAAACCGCCAGCATCGTGATCCTCAGCATCAGATCTATTGATACAGCTGTTCTTCATGAACAAGTCCGCGATGGGCCTCGACCTCTTCACAAAGAGCGGCTAAAAAAAACAAGCACAAAAGACACGGGGCAGGCCGTGGCACGGCGCTACAGCTTTTTTTTTTTTACTGGGATATTGTATTTCTATGCATGCTTGGGGTCAAACGGCGGCCCAACACTTCAGGGAATGACCAGAGAGACCTTTCAATGATCCTTTAGCATCTGTCATGCATTAATTCCAGCAGCTTTCTAGCTTTCTTATGATCCGTAGTGCTGGTGAACACTAGGGTTTATTTTATTTCCCACTTCACAGGAACTCTTCAGTGTTTCACTGACTGTAAATGGCTCAACAAAGTAGAGATTAAGGAATAATGATCTTATACACTTGAGTGCCAAAGTTTGCCCCCCCCCCCCCCCCCCCCCCCCGTTTACTAAAACACGTTTATTATAATCTGTTATAAGATGTAACAACAGAAAATATTAAAATGGAAACCATCAGCAGCAACAAACTATAATTCAGGGGGGAAGAAAGTTATTTAATGTTTACAGAAGGAGTTTCCGGCCTTTCTGTGCGGAGTCTGCATGTTCTCCCCGTGTCCGTGTGGGTTTCCTCCGGGTGCTCCGGTTTCCCCCACAGTCCAAAGACATGCAGGTTAGGTTAACTGGTGACTCTAAATTGAGCGTAGGTGTGAATGTGAGTGTGAATGGTTGTCTGTGTCTATGGCCAAGTTTACATTAGACCGTATCTGTCTCGTTTTCTTCGCAGATGCACTGTCCGTTTACATTAAAACGCCTGGAAACGCCGGGAAATGGGAATCCGCCAGGGTCCACGTATTCAATCCAGATCGTGTCTGGTCCGGTGCTGTGTAAACATTGAGAATACGCGGATACGCTGTGCTGAGCTCTAGCTGGCGTCGTCATTGGACAATGTCACTGTGACATCCACCTTCCTGATTCGCTGGCGTTGGTCATGTGACGCGACTGCTGAAAAACGGCGTGGACTTCCGCCTTGTATCACCTTTCATTAAAGCGTATAAAAGTATGAAAATACTGCAAATACTGATGCAAATACTGCCCATTGTGTAGTTATGATTGTCTTTAGGCTTGCCATCCTTCCACTTGCAAGTGGTAAGTGACGCGCTTACCCAATATGCACTGGGATCACACACACAGCGGCTCAGTCCCGAATCACTGCTCGTGCGCTTCACTCGCGCGCTCTGTGAGCTGCACAGGGCCGGAGTGCGCACCCTCCAGAGGGCACTCGCTGTTCAGGGCGGAGTGATTTGGAGCGCAGGATGCCTGCGGAGCCGAGCGTATCCGTGTATTGGCGTTGCTGTGTGCACGCGAATCGTTTTAAAAACGTTAATCTGATGATCCGCTGATACGGTCTAATGTAAACCCCACCTCTGTGTCAGCCCTGTGATGACCTGGCGACTTGTCCAGGGTGTACCCCGCCTTTCGCCCGTAGTCAGCTGGGATAGGCTCCAGCTTGCCTGCGACCCTGTAGAACAGGATAAAGCGGCTAGAGATAATGAGATGAGATGAGAAGGAGTCTCCAGTGTCAGCCGTTTGAAAAAGCCCATACACAAGGAAGTCTTCAAGACAGAAGAGTGTATTTATTTTATTTTATTTTATTTTTTAAATGAACATCAAGGAATAGAAAAAAACAGACTGGTGAATGAGTGAGTGAGTGAACTGACTGTTTCACTGATGGTCCACAACATTAAATACTAATAACTATAAATGGATGAAAAGTATGACATGTTGTTCTTTAATAGATAGATAGATAGATAGATAGATAGATAGATAGATAGATAGATAGATAGATAGATAGATAGATAGATAGATAGATAAAGCTAGCATTGGCAAATTGCCGAGGGATAAAAGTAATAAAACACTTCAGGATGTGGTGTATTTAGAAAATAATCAACTTCAGGGTAGTAACAGGAACTCCGCTTCATCACACCACAGTATCACTGATTATTTTCCGATTGCGGCATGACACCAAGTGGTTTATCCCTTGTATAGATATATATCAAATTGAACCAGCAACTCATCTTGCTGGTTTCATATCTATTCTTCAAGCGTGGACGTACAAACTTTTGCACCCGACTGTATGATATATTCAGAGAGGGTAAAAATCTCCTGTCAGCTTGTAAACTTTATACTTTGTCAGACTTTTAAATAGATCAGTGCTGTAAAGGTGTGTGTTCGAGCATGTGTGTGTGTGTGCACGAGGGAGTACAAAAGAGAGAGCACGTCGTCTCTACTGGTGCTGAATAAGGTCGTGACTCTACAACATGTGCAAGGTGAACTTTTAGCCTGCTCCTTTCCTGTGTTCTTCCTTCCTCTTGAAAAAAAAGGGAACATGTAATATAAGTAACGAAAGAATAAAGCCGCATGAACACGTGCCCTTCTGGGTTGATTCACTGGGTGTAACCATTATGTTGTTAAAGTGTGCGTGCTATAGATGTGACTCTTGTATACTCCCTTCCATGGGTCAGCACTTGTGGCAGCACTTCAATAGAATACACTCTTCTTCAATATAATCTTTACATTACATCACAGCCCTGTTGAGCCCTGGATTCTGACTGGTTGATTAATTTTCTCTTACAGCAGCCCTGACAATAGTGCAACTGCAAATCAGTGTGCTCGTTCTAATATGTTGTCGGTGCTATCATAACAATTTACACACAAGGACTTGTGATTTATTGTGGGATAAGAGGAATAAAAGACTTCAGGGTGTGCGATTAGAGGAAAATAATCAACTGCAGAGTGGTAGCTCCATTACATCACCCTGCCAATGATTATTTTCCTATAACAGCACAACAGTGAGTGTTTTATTCCTTATTATTATGTATTAGTTGTCATGGTTTAAATTTTTTAACAGTCTAGGAGTATGGATTTTTACAGCTATTAATGCCTTTTGGGCCTTTGTGTGACACTGATGTATAACCCTGTGTGTGTGTGTTTTGTGTGTGTGTGTGTGTGTGTGTGTGTGTGTGTGTGTGTGTGTGTGTGTGTGTGTGTGTGTGTCTTTTGGCTATAATAGGAAAACAGACTTATTATTGGCTGTATGATTTACACCAAGCAGGAAAGCCTGTGTCTCCGCTGCACCTCCAGGGATCCAAACAGGAACGACAGATCACAGCCCCATTTTCATTCCTTTCTCCTTTGTCTTATCTTTCTATCTTTCTGAATCACTCTCTTTGTCTCTTGTTCCCAGTCCTGTCCACTTTTTCCTCACTTTCCTTTCTTTGTGCATTATAATTTTTATTAACATTAACATTACACTTTCTCTTCGCACATTCTCACATTGCAAAGCCTTGTTTTTTTAATTTGCAGTTACACGTGACTCGCACTCAGCATATATAGATGCTTTCTCGTTAAATTGGGGAGAATTTGCTAATGCCTATGCCTTTCCCCCGTTTTGTCTAATTGGCAGGTGCCTACAGAAGGTCACCCTAGAGCAAGCCACCTAGATCATTGTTGTCCCAATGTGCAAAACGCAAGCATGGTTCACCAATTTACTAAGTCTGTTGATCGATCATCCTCGAGTTGTCCGAGTGACCAAGGGAATCCTCTCAAACCCACTGCACGGCAAGGTCCATCCACTGAGTCCCAAACTCCATCTTCTGGTATGCAGAATATCAGGAAGGAGTTCTCTAAGCACAACATACCTTCAGAAATTATCGAGGTCCTCCTATGTGCCTGGCGAGACGGAACACAGAAGCAATATAACGTCTACCTGCACAAATGGACCCAGTTTTGTTTACAAAGGAAAGTGGATTCCATGCAGCCCACTGTGAATGATGTGCTCGAGTTCTCCACGATTTGTACAAGAAGGGCTTAGCCTATTCCACTATGAACACAGCGCGTTCAGCTTTATCTAATTATTTAATGGGCACACCCTTATCTGGAACTCGTTATACTGTGACCAATCATCAATTTATTGTTCATTATTTCAGGGGTGTTTTCAATTGTCGAAAACCTTTACCCAGGTACTCTGAAACATGGGATGTTGACGTTGTGTTAGATTATATGAAGTTATTATACCCTTTGGACAAGCTTTCATTAAAAGAACTTACGTTAAAGTTAGTGGGCCTTCTTGCCCTTACCTCAGGACAGAGATGTCAAACTTTAGTTCATTTGGATATTGAATGCATGAAGAAAACACAGAATTATTATTTATTCCAACTAACGGAGCACATGAAGCAGAGTAGACCAGGAAATACGTTTGATTCCTTCTATGTAATAAAATACCAGGAACAGGAATTGTGTGTTTATACGACACTAGAACATTATCTTCAGCGAACTTTGTTACATCGTCAGCCTGGACACACAAAACTGTTGCTTTCGTATGTTAAGCCTTTTTCACCAGTTGGAACCAGCACAGCAGGTCGATGGATTAAAACACTTCTTGACTTAAGTGGCATAAACACTGCTAACTTTAAGGCACACAGCACTCGTTCCGCTAGCGTAAGTAAAGCTAGTCAAACGGTTCCAGTAGATACTATTTTGAAACATGTAGGCTGGTCTGCAGAGTCATCTCATCTCATCTCATTATCTGTAGCCGCTTTATCCTGTTCTACAGGGTCGCAGGCAAGCTGGAGCCTATCCCAGCTGACTACGGGCGAAAGGCGGGGTACACCCTGGACAAGTCGCCAGGTCATCACAGGGCTGACACATAGACACAGACAACCATTCACACTCACATTCACACCTACGCTCAATTTAGACTCACCAGTTAACCTAACCTGCATGTCTTTGGACTGTGGGGGAAACCGGAGCACCCGGAGGAAACCCACGCGGACACGGGGAGAACATGCAAACTCCACACAGAAAGGCCCTCGCCGGCCACGGGGCTCGAACCCGGACCTTCTTGCTGTGAGGTGACAGCGCTAACCACTACACCACCGTGCCGCCCGTCTGCAGAGTCAACGTTCCGCAAATTCTATGACAAACCTGTTGTAACGAATGGTGCTTTCCAAAATGTTGTCCTGGAATAAAAAATTGTTTTCTTACAAGGATGGTTGTGTCCGTAATTGTGCTTTAAAATCTCATATTAACCGGAAGTACGTCACTGCGATTTGGTAGAATTGAAAATTAAACGAGACTTACCTGTAAGTTGAAGTTCGATGATAATTCTACCAAATCCGCAGTGGTACTGAGGGTTAACATGCCCTCCCTTAATTCACCCACCCCTATTTATTCCTAACTATTATGTCCACAACCTTTGAAGTCTGACTCACGGCGGCGCGTGTGTGCATCTCATGTTAACCCTCAGTACCACTGCGGATTTGGTAGAATTATCATCGAACTTCAACTTACAGGTAAGTCTCGTTTAATTTTCAATTTTATAACACACACACACCCTAATCAGGAAGAGATCAGCTCGGTGGATGTGGCCGGTTACAGTGAACACCCACATGGGACACCCACATGTATACACTTCAATAGAATACACTCTTCTTCAATATAATCTTTACATTACATCATAGCCCTGTTGAGCCCTGGATTCTGACTGGTTGATTAATTTTCTCTTACAGCAGCCCTGACAATACAGGTAGTCATTGACTTATGACCGATCAATTTTACGACCATCTGGTTATGACTGGCAAGTGTTTCCCAGCTGAGCTAGCTGAGCATACGACAGTTTCCGCCCCAGCTCCCGGCAGCGCCTCTCACCGCGTACAACAGTTTCCACCCCAGCTCCAGGCACATGCGCAGTCTCTCTCGCGCTCCCTCGCGCACTCCATCATACAGTTTCCGCCCCAGCTCCTGGTTTATGAAACGAGCAAATCCTCCCGCCAGCCCGAGCACTGCAACAGCTGATAATGACGTAGACAACCCACAGCCAAGCACCAGTGATGCCAGCGGTCACTAAATTTTGTATTTTGCTATGTTTTACATTTGTATTTTAGTATGTTTCAAACTAAAATATTTTCTATTTTTCACACCTGTATTTCGTATTTTTTGTTTTGCACATATTAAACGAATTGTACTGTACGCAGTGTAGTACGCAGTGTTTGACTTAAACCAAATAATGAGCCAAGGGAATGAAATAAGAAAATGTTGATAAAATAAGACTTTAAGATGATTACAATATCATTACACATCACAATATACTTACGTTCATTTAACGTAGGCCGACTTACGACCAGATCGGTTTACGACCGGTCAGTCGTAACCAAACGCAGTCGTAAGTCGACGACTACCTGTAGTGCAACTGCAAATCAGTGTGCTCATTCTAATATGTTGTTGGTGCTATCATAACAATTTACACACAAGGACTTGTGATTTATTGTGGTATAAGAGGAATAAAATAATTCAGGGTGTGTGATTTGAGGAAAATAATCAACTGCAGAGTGGTAGCTCCATTACATCACCCTGCCAATGATTATTTTCCTATAACAGCACAACAGTGAGTGTTTTATTCCTTATTATTATGTATTAGTTGTCATGGGTTTCTTTACACCTATTAATGCCTTTTGGGCCTTTGTGTGACACTGATGTATAAGCCTGTGTGTGTGTGTGTGTGTGTGTGTGTGTGTGTGTGTGTGTGTGTGTGTGTGTGTGTGTGTGTGTGGTGTTTGTCTTTGTAAGCGTGCCTTTTGGCTATAATAGGAAAACAGACTTATTATTGGCTGTATGATTTACACCAAGCAGGAAAGCCTGTGTCTCCGCTGCACCTCCAGGAATCCAAACAGGAACGACAGATCACAGCCCCATTTTCATTCCTTTCTCCTTTGTCTTATCTTTCTATCTTTCTGAATCACTCTCTTTGTCTCTTGTTCCCAGTCCTGTCCACTTTTTCCTCACTTTCCTTTCTTTGTGCATTATAATTTTTATTAACATTACACTTTCTCTTCGCACATTCTCACATTGCAAAGCCTTGTTTTTTTAAATTTGCAGTTACACATGACTGCAAATCTGACATTTTATAACACACACACACACCCTAATCAGGAAGAGATCAGCTCGGTGGATGTGGCCGGTCACAGTGAACACCCACATGGGACACGTTGTAGTCTCAGCCCTCTAAAATAAATGCTAGCACACTCTAAAAGGGCTGCGTCTGCTCCGGTTCAGGCTCCCATGAGGCAACCCCTCCTCGTCCTCTCACCATGCAGCAAGGCATTGCGGGGTAAAGTGTCATCACAGTCAAAGTGTCACGTTCAGTTACAACAAAAGGTTTCATAATAACGTATTCTTGACTTTGTGTGTGTGCTTTCATAAAAATGAATAATTCAGGACGTATACAGATTCCCATATGTTTTCTTTTTAAAATCAGCTGAACTCTTTCCTAAATTATTTGCCTTACATATGCCTTGAAGCCTTTAAGCAGGCTAACATTACACTGCAAAAAACTGAAAACTGAATTTGAGGAGAAAATTCCTTAATACTCGTGAAATTATCTTGCTGCATGGACAGATAATTTTACTTGACAAGACATCTTGGAATAAGTTGGTTACAATCTAGAACTAGTTTTAATAATCTCAGAGTTGGTGTCTTGTTTTCTTCTAATAGGAAATACTAGATCATTTCAACTATATTCAAGATATTCTAACTTGTTAAGATACCATTTTTGCAGTGTAGAAGAAAACAAGACACCAACTCTGAGATTATTAAAACTAATTCTAGATTGTAACCAACTTATTCCAAGATGTCTTGTCAAGTAAAATTATCTGTCCATGCAGCAAGATAATTTCACGAGTATTCAGGAATTTTCTCCTCAAATTCAGTTTAAAATTTTTTGCAGTGTAAGAGAAACTTTTGCACTAAATTTTTGCAAAGCCACCACAATCCCCTGGAAGAGGATCCTGACATAAAATAAAGTATTTACAAAAGAAATTCAGTCATGTCTTTCTGAAACAGCCCCCATTCCCTGTTTCTACAATCAAAATTGCATTATGGGTATTCTGAATCTACTAGTTTGCATAATTTTTGCACTTCAAGTCAAGACTTTATAAGCAGATATTCTCTGATATACAGAAATACAGTGGATATAAAAAGTCTACACACCCCATTAAAATTATCGGTTTTTCTGATGTAAAAAAAAAACGATACCACGATAAATCATTTCAAAACTTTTCCCACCTTTAATGTGACCTATAACCTGTACAATTCAATTGAAAAACAAACAAATCTGTTAGGAGGAAAAACATAAATAAAAAAAAAGTACAATAAGCTGGGGGCAGGCGGCACGGTGGTGTAGTGGTTAGCGCTGTCGCCTCACAGCAAGAAGGTCCGGGTTCGAACCCCGGGGCCGGCGAGGGCCTTTCTGTGTGGAGTTTGCATGTTCTCCCCGTGTCCGCGTGGGTTTCCTCCGGGTGCTCCGGTTTCCCCCACAGTCCAAAGACATGCAGGTTAGGTTAACTGGTGACTCTAAATTGACCGTAGGTGTGAATGTGAGTGTGAATGGTTGTCTGTGTCTATGTGTCAGCCCTGTGATGACCTGGCGACTTGTCCAGGGTGTACCCCGCCTTTCGCCCATAGTCAGCTGGGATAGGCTCCAGCTTGCCTGCGACCCTGTAGAAGGATAAAGCGGCTAGAGATAATGAGATGAATGAGATGAGAAGCTGGGGGCAAGGATCACTGGAGGAGTAGTACCTTTCTGGATGGCCTCTGTCACCTTATCATCCCAGACTGGTCTCCCCATATCTAGCTTCATGTGATGCATTATGGCCAAATCATCATCAGGAAGTGGCCTTTCTATCTAGCCTCTCACATGTTTGAAGACCGTCCGTAGTGGCTCCAAGCGCTGCCCCTGGTATTGCAGAACGCGGCGGATCTAGGGGAGAAAACCCCGGAAAAAAAAACACTGTGAAACAATATGAGTATGGATAACCTAGAACCTGTGAATGACGTTAATGGGTCCCAGACCAATGGAAAGGGAACCTCGTCCAGCAGAGATGGTGTGAAAAGCCAGGCCCATCTTGGTCGTCATCATGCGACTGACATGCAGCATTATAGTGAAGTAGCCTCTTCCGGCTGTCTTGCTAATCGTTTCAAAAAAGGCAAAGAACCTTTTTTGTCCTGCACCTCCAGGAAAAGATCAAATTTTGTTGTTGGTTCTATAAACACCTTAACTTGTAAAGACGAGATGAAGCTTTTCCAGATTGTATGTCAATGTAAAATGTTGGGACAGGATTTTACCTTCATTCAAGAAACCCATATGACTGGTACCCAGGCTATATATTTCCAACACAGAGAGATCGCCGGGTGGCACGGTGGTGTAGTGGTTAGCACTGTCGCCTCACAGCAAGAAGGTCCGGGTTCGAGCCCCATGGCTGGCGAGGGCCTTTCTGTGCAGAGTTTGCATGTTCTCCCCGTGTCTGCATGGGTTTCCTCCGAGTGCTCCGGTTTCCCCCACAGTCCAAAGACATGCAGGTTAGGTTAACTGGTGACTCTAAATTGACCGTAGGTGTGAGTGTGAATGGTTGTCTGTGTCTATGTGTCAGCCCTGTGATGACCTGGCGACTTGTCCAGGATGTACCCCGTCTTTCGCCCGTAGTCAGCTGGGATAGGCTCCAGCTTGCCTGCGACCCTGTAGAACAGGATAAAGCAGCTACAGATAATGAGATGAGATGAGAGAGATCACCAAATGGTCATTTATTAATTCTGGTTTCCAAAGAAAAGCAGCTGCTGGAGTTGGAATGGTACTATCTCCTTATGCAAAGCTTCTTGAGAGTGAAGTAGTTTTGGAAGGTAGGATTTTGGTTGCAAGACTGCAGGTAAAGGGTACAAAAGTTACAGCGATATGTGCATATGCCCCTACTGATACTAGTGCTGAGTCTAGCAAAGAGCGCTTCTATCACCTTCTAGACGGTACCATTAAGAACATCAAAAAGACCTTTCCGAGTTTTAAGATAGTTATCGGTGGAGATATGAATGCCACCATCGGAAATGAGTCTGTAGGCATGTGGAATTGCCTTGGTCCGAACAATGATGATCTTATTACAAATGGTAACGGTAGACGTTTATTAACATTATGTGAGAATAACAACTTATTCATCATGAACTCAATGTTCCCAGCAAAAATCATCCATACTGCCACATGGTACATGAGGACTGGTTTTAAGAAAAGAACTGATTATATCCTGACAGAAGAATATGTTATGAAGAGATCAACTCAATGCCGTGTCTACCGTTGGGCAAGTATTCCTTTCGAGTCTGATCACCGAATGGTGGTACTATTTTCTAAACTACCAACTAAAGCTGAAAGGAAAGAACAACGGCGGAGGCATTCAACAGTGAAGAAGAAAAAAGCTGTGAACTGGAGATTGGTTGTCCGAGATAAACAGATAGCAGATAATTTCAGTCTTGCGTCTGAAGAAGTACTATTAAGAAAGGCAGATAATGTTAACATGCTAGATGTGGACGACATTGAAAAAATGATCATAGATTCTCTTTGTGAAGCAAACTGCTAGAGTTGTGCCTGAAAAATCTCTTGCTAAACAAGAGTGGGTAAATGATGAATTTCTCTTGCTTATTAAAGAACGCAGTACCTGCAAGAATCCCACAAGACTCAAAGAACTGCGATGCCAGATCAAAAAACTCTCAAGAAGTCTGAAAAATGATTTTTATACCAGAAAAGCAAACACTCTAAATGGAGCTAGTGAAGCAAAAGATGCTGAAGAGGAGTTCAAATTGTCGAAAGATTATAGTGTCACCAAGAAATTAAGTCAATCTGCAATACCATCCAAGAAACTTAAACACTTCAGTGAACATTTTGGCCGTTTGTCAGGTGATCAGCCTGATGAAGTCAGTAACCCACAAGCTTATCCGCATGTACTACCAATGTTTGAGTATGAATCGTTGGATATTGATGAAGGCCCCCCTACGGTTAAAGAGGTTGTTGGAGCTGTGAAGAGTCTAAAAAATGGAAAGTGTATGGGATCTGACGGACTGGTTGCTGAACAAATCAAGTACAATTTTTCAACAAAGCTGGTCTCTTTACTGTATGCTCTGATAGCTCTCATTTGGTCAACATATACCGTACCAAAATCGTGGCTCCACTCTCTGATAACATGCCTATACAAGAACAAAGGAGATAAGATGGATCCCAGTAATTATCGTGGTCTTTCTATTACTGCTACATGCTCTAAAATCTTTATTGCAATAATAATCGAACGTATGAATATTTGCTTCTTACAACTCAGTTTGGTTTTAGAGCAAATAAGTCTACAAATGATGTGATTTTTGTAGTCAAGGATGTTATTGATAATCATCAGGGTGAACTTTTCTGCTGTTTTATCGACCTGAAAGCAGCATATGATTGGATTGATAGAGACATTCTTTTCAAGATCCTAGAGATACGTACTGGAGCAAGAACGCTAGTAAAATTACTGAAATGCATTTATAATGGGACGACTGCAGCAATTAAACACTTAACATCATTTGAAACAATCTCTGGCTGCAGACAGGGAGGCAGAGAATCCCCATGCATTTTCAACATTTTTCTTGACTTCGTTCTTATATGTACAGTGGGGCAAAAAAGTATTTAGTCAGTCACCAATTGTGCAAGTTCTCCCACTTAAGATGAGAGAGGCCTGTAATTTTCATCATAGGTACACTTCAACTATGAGAGACAAAATGAGAAAAAAAAAAATCCAGAAAATCACATTGTCTGATTTTTAAAGAATTTATTTGCAATTTATGGTGGAAAATAAGTATTTGGTCAATAACAAAAGTTCATCTCAATACTTTGTTATATACCCTTTGTTGGCAATGACAGAGGGCAAACATTTTCGGTAAGTCTTCACAAGGTTTTCACACACTGTTGCTGGTATTTTGGCCCATTCCTCCATGCAGATCTCCTCTAGAGCAGTGATGTTTTGGGGCTGTCGCTGGGCAACACGGACTTTCAACTCCATCCAAAGATTTTCTATGGGGTTGAGATCTGGAGACTGGCTAGGCCACTCCAGGACCTTGAAATGCTTCTTACGAAGCCACTCCTTCGTTGCCTGGGCGGTGTGTTTGGGATCATTGTCATGCTGAAAGACCCAGCCACGTTTCATCTTCAATGCCCTTGCTGATGGAAGGAGGTTTTCACTCAAAATCTCACGATACATGGCCCCATTCATTCTTTTCTTTACACAAATCAGTCGTCCTGGTCCCTTTGCAGAAAGACAGCCCCAAAGCATGATGTTTCCACCCCCATGCTTCACAGTAGGTATGGTGTTCTTTGGATGCAACTCAGCATTCTTTCTCCTCCAAACACGACAAGTGGAGTTTTTACCAAAAAGTTCTATTTTGGTTTCATCTGACCATATGACATTCTCCCAATCCTCTTCTGGATCATCCAAATGCTCTCTAGCAAACTTCAGACGGGCCTGGACATGTACTGGCTTAAGCAGGGGGACACGTCTGGCACTGCAGGATTTGAGTCCCTGGCGGCGTAGTGTGTTACTGATGGTAGCCTTTGTTACTTTGGTCCCAGCTCTCTGCAGGTCATTCACTAGGTCCCCCTGTGTGGTTCTGGGATTTTTGCTCACCGTTCTTGTGATCATTTTGACCCCACGGGGTGAGATCTTGCATGGAGCCCCAGATCGAGGGAGATTATCAGTGGTCTTGTATGTCTTCCATTTTCTAATAATTGCTCCCACAGTTGATTTCTTCACACCAAGCTGCTTACCTATTGCAGATTCAGTCTTCCCAGCCTGGTGCAGGTCTACAATTTTGTTTCTGGTGTCCTTCGACAGCTCTTTGGTCTTGGCCATAGTGGAGTTTGGAGTGTGACTGTTTGAGGTTGTGGACAGGTGTCTTTTATACTGATAACGAGTTCAAACAGGTGCCATTAATACAGGTAACAAGTGGAGGACAGAGGAGCCTCTTAAAGAAGTTGTTACAGGTCTGTGAGAGCCAGAAATCTTGCATGTTTGTAGGTGACCAAATACTTATTTTACCGAGGAATTTACCAATTAATTCATTAAAAATCCTACAATGTGATTTCCTGGATTCTTTCCCCCCATTCTGTCTCTCATAGTTGAAGTGTACTTATGATGAAAATTACAGGCCTCTCTCATCTTTTTAAGTGGGAGAACTTGCACAATTGGTGGCTGACTAAATACTTTTTTGCCCCACTGTATTCTCCATCGAATTAGTAAAGAGATATGTAATCCTGGAGTACTTTTAAAGTATAGCATCCCATATACTTGTACCAACCGAAGCCAGCGTAAAGAACATCCTTGTAACGGAGAACCTCGACTTATTCAAGTTAGTTATGCAGATGACATCGTTCTCTTCTGTAAAAGTGTATCTGAGTTGAACAAAATGCTTAAAGTATTTGATGAGGAGTTCACAAGATTTGGTTTAACCATTTCGACAGAAAAAACAAAGACAATGTGTTTCAATGTTCTTCCTGAAATCAAGGCATCCAGATCTCTTATTAAAATAAGAGACACATGTATTGAGAATGTAACCAGTTTCACCTATCTTGGACATACCGTACTATCTCCAATGTAGAAGAACATTCAGCATTTACCATTCAACGCATCGTCTCAGCCCACAAGAAGTGGAACGAGATTAAGACAGTACTTACAGTACAGATCGTCGAGTTAAACTGCTGACACGAGTAAAATTTTTAACTACTTGTGTTCGCAGTCATCTTACCTACAGTATCCAAGCCTGTTTTCTTAATGAGGGTCAGCTAAAGAAACTGGAGACTACGTGGATGAATTTTCTGAGAAAACTTGTATGTAAAGGGTTTGAGCATGTAAATGTACCAGTAAGATACAGTAGGAGTAGTTGTAGAGACGTACCTGCAACGGATGAAGAGGATGTGGACTGGCGTTATAGATATTCTAACAGTAACATACTCTGTCTCACTCATTCTATACCAATCTGTAACTTCTACCTATCTCAACACCTAAAGTATATAGCCCACATAACAAGACTACCAAATTCTGCATTACAAAAACAGATCCTGTTCCGCTGTAATAAAAAACCTTACAGCCGTGATATATGGAAAAGATATGAGGGCCTTACTGGACTATTCAAAATGCAAATCCAAAGGTAGATGCAGGACAAAAAGCAGTTCATGCCAATGTTGGAGCGACTCCTTGGCACCCAACCCGCTGAAGCAGTGGATGGGGAGATATGATGATGATGATGGTTGCATAAGTGTGCACACCCTTAAACTAATACTTTGTTGAAGCACCTTTTGATTTAATTACAGCATTCAGTCTTTTTGGGTCGGAGTCTATCAGCCTGCCACGTCTAGACTTGGCAATATTTGCCCACTCTTCCTTGCAAAAGTGCTCCAAATCTGTCAGATTGCAAGGGCGTCTCTTGTGCACAGGATTTAGGTCTGGGCTCTTGCTGGGCCGTTCCAAAACTTTTTTGGAGTCATTGTCATACTGAAAGATGAAATTCCTCTTCATCTTCAGCTTTCTAGCAGACACCTGAAGGTTTTGGGCCAAAATTGACTGGTATTTAGAACTGTTGATAATTCCCTCCACCTTGACTAAAGCCCCTGTTCCAGCTGAAGAAAAACAACCCCAAAACATGATGCTGCCACCACCATGCTTAACCGTGGGTATGGGGTTCTTTTGGTGATGTGCAGTGGTGTTTTTGCACCAAACATATCTTTTGGAATTGTTGCCAAAAAGTTCAACATTGGTTTCATCAGACCATAACACATTTTCCCACATGCTTTTGGGAGAGTTGATGGTTGGTTTTTTTTTTTGCAAAATTTATCCAGGCCTGGATGTTTTTCCTTGACCCTACCTCATAATTCAGACATATGGAGAATACGGGAGACTGTTCTCATATGGAGTACACAACCAATACTTGCCAGAAATTCCTGCAGCTCCTTCAGTGTTGCTGTAGGCCTCTCGGCAGCCTCCCTGCACTGCAAAAAATGGCCTTTCAAAAATAAGAAATAAAAGATTAAAACAAAGCATATTTGCTTGAATCAGGTGAAAAAAATCTGCCAATGGAACTAGTCAAATTTGACTTGGTAAGATTTCTTAAAGTAAGATGAAAAACCTAACCTGTTTTTTGATTAAATAATTCCAAAATAAGATTGGGGAACTTATTATGCGAGATCTGATTAACTCAAAATAATCAAAATAGTTCTTATAACAAGATCGTACTTCTTATATTTAGCCATTCAAGTCATTTTTATTTATTTCATTTTAAGGGTATTTCACTTAAATTCATGACAAAGTCTTAGCAGTAAAAACTGAATTTAAGATAAATATACTAATATTAGGATTGTTAAATTCTACAACTAAGCATTGCTAGCTTAAAAGATTCTCCTTTTGTGACCTGTAATTAGTGAAATACTCTAGATATGAGACCAGAGACTATCTTGAATCAAGTTGACGACACGTGTAGCATTGCAACAAGTTTTTTTTTTTTCCCATTTCAACATTCAAACATTAAAACAGCTCTTAAGATTCCACTTCCCCAGGACCTCAGGCACAAAAAAAAAGTCTACGCATTTTGACTTACAGTGCTTACACAACGCCAAAGCAACAGTGCGTTTTGGGGGCACTGACTATTTTGAAATGTATGAATTGTGATGAAAAATTCAAAGATTTCAGTAAAGTTCATTTATTCCCAAAACAAGCATACTTTGTTTTTTTTTTCTTGAAACAAGATGAACCGCGGCGGCACGGTGGTGTAGTGGTTAGCGCTGTCGCCTCACAGCAAGAAGGTCCTGGGCTCGAGCCCCGGGGCCGGCGAGGGCCTTTCTGTGTGGAGTTTGCATGTTCTCCCCGTGTCTGCGTGGGTTTCCTCCGGGTGCTCCGGTTTCCCCCACAGTCCAAAGACATGCAGGTTAGGTTAACTGGTGACTCTAAATTGAGCGTAGGTGTGAATGTGAGTGTGAATGGTTGTCTGTGTCTATGTGTCAGCCCTGTGATGACCTGGCGACTTGTCCAGGGTGTACCCCGCCTTTCGCCCGTAGTCAGCTGGGATAGGCTCCAGCTTGCCTGTGACCCTGTAGAAGGATAAAGCGGCTAGAGATAATGAGATGAGATTTTCAAAGGTGCTCCAAATAAGACTTTTTCAAGACATTTTGTCTATACAAGATTTTCAAGATGGACTGTCTAAAAACTAGCCTTTCTAGCTAAATGAGGTTTTGCTTGTTGGGCAATTATGTCTTATAATAAGGGTGGCTAGATGTTTTGACTTGAAAATAGACAAATAAACTTCCTAAGATTTTTATTTTTTGCAGTGTGACCAGTTTTCATCTTGTCTTTTCATCAATTTTGGAGGGACGTCCAGTTCTCGATAATGACACTGTTGTCCCATATTTTCTCCACTTCTTGATGACGGGCTTCACTGTGCTCCATGGTATATCTAATGCCGTGGTGGAAATGTTTTTGTCCCCTTCTCCTGACTGATACCTTTCAACAATGAGATCCCTTTGATGCTTTGTAAGCTCTCTGTGAACCCTGACTTTTGCTGGAGGATGCAACTGAGTAAATGTCTGAACTTTATTTGGGGTTAGAGTCATTTTAATTGACGGCAGGTGTGAACCCAAAAAGACTGAATGCTGTAAATCAAAAGGTGCTTCAACAAAGTATTAGTTTAAAGGTGTTCACACCTATGCAACCAGCTTATTGTACATTTTTTTATTTTTTATGTTTTTCCCCCAACAGATTTGTTTGTTTTTCAATTGAATTGTACAGGTTATAGGTCACATTAAAGGTGGGAAAAGTTTTGAAATTATTTATTGTGGTCTCATTTTTTTTTACATCAGAAAAACCTGTCATTTTAACAGGGTGTGTACACTTTTTATATCCACTGTAGATGCTGTCTGGAATTTTTTTTAAAAAAGAGCAAAACTCCCAAAATAGTGCACTATATATTGGATAGGGTGCGATTTTATATCTCCTTCACTATATAATTTGTGAACTCTTCACTTAAACTCATAAGGTTACATGTTTTTTAGAGTTACACACCCCGACACAAACATTTATAAAGGCTTAAACAGACATTACCCAAGAGTAAATACACATAATTCTCTCATTCCAGTATTAGGTATTATAACGTTCTAACGTAAGGTCATGAAAATTGTCATAAGACAACGTTAGGTGACACAGCGTGACATTAAAATGAATGAAAGGCAGCTTTGAAATCAGCTTTTGTATTGGATTATTATGTAGCCCTCTGGACATGGAACATAATTATTATTATTAAAATATACAAAATTGTATATAATATGAAATGAAATATAAAAGTATATGATATGTGCAAAGAGAACCAAAACCAAGAAGTCAAAATGGGGGCGTCTATTAGATCCACAAGAACTCTAATTGTTTTCACTGTTAATACCTTAAAATACAAGTCAGTTCAAGTCAAGTCAGTTTATTCGTATCATGCTTTTAACAACAGACATTGTCGCAAAGCAGCTTTACAGAAAAATACAGACTTTAAACATCTCATCTCATCTCATCTCATCTCATTATCTGTAGCCGCTTTATCCTGTTCTACAGGGTCGCAGGCAAGCTGGAGCCTATCCCAGCTGACTATGGGCGAAAGGCGGGGTACACCCTGGACAAGTCGCCAGGTCATCACAGGGCGACTTTAAACATATGAGCTCATTTTATCCCTACTAAATTTATTTATCCCTGAGGAGCAAAACTCCCTCAGACGACATGAGGAAAAAACCCCAAGAGGAACCAGACTCAAAAAGGAACCCATCCTCATCTGGGTGATAAAAGATAGCATGATTATAAATAACTCGCTTCTATAACTGTGTCCTATATAGTCATAAACTACAACTGTGTGACCAGGAAATTCATTATAGTTTAGCATGAAGTCTATTTTGTTGCACTGTTCATTGATGGAGACTTGAGTGCAAAATTGTTCATGACAACTGCAGTCCTAAAGTTATTATGGTGATTGTAGTCCTCAGCCATCATAGCAAAGTGTCCAGAGCCATTTTCTAAGTGTGGCTAAGTGTAACTGTCCATATGGGGCCATCTTCCACGCCACAGGAGCGATGTGATGAGACTCTAGCCAGAAGTAGGGCATTAGGATGTATCAGACAGGCCTTCTTAATTTGGCCATAAAGGCATACAAACTTTTGCACTCAGCTGTTTTGTTTTTTTTTAATCACCTCAGTATTCGTATGTGTCTCGATTATTTCAACCTCACACAATTAGAACTGGAGCAATGTTCAAATGTATTGCACATGTCAAAATGGAAAATAAATATACAGTACCTCAAAACAAATGGGTTTCAACTGAGAAAAGTGACTGTAACAGTTCCCTGATTGTGGAGAACGCTGAGACACATGGGCAGGTGGGTTTGGGACAGTCTCTCTTTTATGCTAAGGTCTCACATAGCCAGAATCACTTCATGGTAAATGCTAGTAGACAATTTTCAGTATTCCGGGGGTCAACCGGCATACGTTCCGGGCCCTTCCATCAGAATACGTGAGTGCCGGGAGCTACCTTGACAACCGGGAAGGCGTGGAAAGTTTCATCGGGTTGAAAATTGTCATGGGTCAAGCCCTGGATGAATTTATCCATCCAAACCGTGAAGGCATATGTGAGCATCCTTGAGGCATGCATGAAGCTTACGTGGGCTACCGGGAGTTACCGTAGCATTCTGTCGCAACCATCAAGCTCAAAATGTTCACGAAACAACATTCTGCAGAAAGTGAAAAGTTTGCCTAGGGGCTATGGCATATTTTGTCTTGCCATGGCTATGCCATACTACGGCTATGAAAACCGTACACACTGCCATCATTGCCGTAAGGCCATACATTGCTATATGCCACTGCCGCCATTGGTTTTACCAGCATCGTCCATCACTACTATGGCCTCATTTGCATATTTACTCTGCCCAAATTTATGCAACGGATCACCTCCAAAATCTGCTGGATTGGCCATGGTAGGCCCCAGCCATGGCTCTCACCAATCAACCGGCTATGCATGACCTTAGCTTTATTTTCATGCACAAACCTCGCTTTTCAATGGTTGACCTCCAACAAACATAAAGCATCACACACACACACAGTCACAGCCAAGACTCTGGCTTTCCCCTTCTTCTCTCCTCTCCCTCCTTTTATCAGCTTCCCATCACTGGGAAAACCCACAATGGGGGCTCGACCATGCCCCCATTGCCACAGTGATGTTAACTGAAACAGACATGACGTCCATTGTTCATGGTCAATAAAACTGGGAGTTGTCAAATTCGAAACAATTTGAAATGATGAATTGGACTGCATCTGTTGGGTCAACAGATGTTTTGATGACGCAATCCATTACAACCCACTTTTATACAGAGGGAAAGTTGTTTATCATCGCCATCATTCTCTCGATATGCTCTTATAGGACTTGGTGAAAATTTGGAATGTACTTCAAAATCTTGACGTTTGTTCGGGCTGTTACAATTGAAGGAAGTATTTTGCTTCTGTGCATTAAGACACGTTAATATTTCAACCAGTTGTTATGTTATTCAAGAGAGGTGATAAAAGTTTTGAAATTCTTCACTCAAGTAAAAGTGCAATTGAATAAATCCTCTGATAAAAGTTGAATTAGATTTTCTTAAAGTCTGAAAGTAAAAGACTAACACGACTACTTTGGTTACAAAACATGCGCAGATTTTAGTTCCTGATGGGAAATTAATGCAGTTTCCACCAAGAAACCAAGGAAAGTGGGAAAAATGAGCTAAAGTGAACTAAAACCAGCACTCTGCCGGTTGGCCAGTATGATAATCTCATCTCATCTCATTGTCTCTAGCCGCTTTATCCTTCTACAGGGTCGCAGGCAAGCTGGAGCCTATCCCAGCTGACTACGGGCGAAAGGCGGGGTACACCCTGGACAAGTCGCCAGGTCATCACAGGGCCGACACATAGACACAGACAACCATTCACACTCACATTCACACCTACGCTCAATTTAGAGTCACCAGTTAACCTAACCTGCATGTCTTTGGACTGTGGGGGAAACCGGAGCACCCGGAGGAAACCCACGCGGACACGGGGAGAACATGCAAACTCCGCACAGAAAGGCCCTCGCCGGCCACGGGGCTCAAACCCGGACCTTCTTGCTGTGAGGCGACAGCGCTAACCACTACACCACCGTGCCGCCCAGTATGATAATACTAATGCTAATTGCTAGCTGTCACAATGCAAACAAGTGAACCTATCAGTAGATAGATTACAGTGATGGGTATTAGGTCTCATTCTGTTCATTGAAGTGGTCTAATGCTAAAAAAAAAGTCACCTTAAAAGTTGACTTTACAAATATATGATTACAGAGAAAAGTAGTGCTGTTTGAAAACACAGTGAGCAGAAAGAAGATCACTGAAATGTAGTAAAAGTCATAAGTATTTAGGTGAAGTAATTCTTGAACAGATACTTAAGCAACAAAGTAATTGTATCAGATCTGTTTAGCAGATTAGCCTTGCCACTAACCATAATATTAGGATATGTAGCCTCCACTTTGGTAATCTCCCAAATAATCAGTCCATGAACATGACTAGATGGTGTGCTTGAGGACAATACAGGAGATGAGATGTGCAGGAGTGATTCACGGCCATAACCCGGTCTCTGGACAGTCCTGGTGTGTAATCGTGTTGGGCAACACATGTGCTCTTTCACGTTTGCTTCACTGGCGCTGACGCAAATGTGTCTGTGTGTCTCATGCCTTGTTTTATAGTAGTTCCCTCATCGTCCTCAAAGTGACCTCCCATTGCAACTGAAAAACAGTGAGAAGAAGCAGATGTTGCCAGAACACACAATATGGTTCTTGGTTTATCTGGAACCGATTTGGAACTGATGCTACCTCTTCCTAGACAGCAGTGACTCTCTTCTTTTTTTCCTTTTTTTGTAAAGTTAATTACCCACGTGTGTTTGACTGCATGCTCTTCCAAGGAGCTAACAACGAAACCTGACTATTATCCCTAATATTTAAGATCATTGAATTTTACTCAACTGTTAAATGTCATTGTGAGTGTGCTAGCAATAACAATGCCTCCTGCTAACTTCTCACAGGACAACCGCTAACTGACTTCTCACTGGACAACTGCTGACTAACTTCTCACAGGACAACCGCTAACTAACTTCTCACTGGACAACCGCTAACTAACTTCTCACTGGACAACCGCTAACTAACATCTCACTGGACAACCGCTAACTAACTTCTCACAGGACAATCATTAACTATCTTTTCACAAGACAACCGCTAACTAGCTAACTTCTCAAAGGACAACCGTTAACTAACTTCTCACTGGACAACCGCTAACACGTCACAGGACAACCACTAACTATCTTCTCACAGGACAACCGCTAACTAGCTAACTTCTCAAAGGACAACCGTTAACTAACTTCTCACTGGACAATCGCTAACACGTCACAGGACAACCGCTAACTATCTTCTCACAGGACAACCACTAACTAACTTCTCAAAGGACAACTGTTAACTAACTTCTCACTGGACAACCGCTAACTAACTTCTCACTGGACAACCGCTAACTAACTTCTCACTGGACAACCGCTAACTAACATCTCACTGGACAACCGCTAACTAACTTCTCACAGGACAATCATTAACTATCTTTTCACAGGACAACCGCTAACTAGCTAACTTCTCAAAGGACAACCGTTAACTAACTTCTCACTGGACAACCGCTAACACGTCACAGGACAACCGCTAACTATCTTCTCACAGGACAACCGCTAACTAGCTAACTTCTCAAAGGACAACCGTTAACTAACTTCTCACTGGACAATCGCTAACACGTCACAGGACAACCGCTAACTATCTTCTCACAGGACAACCACTAACTAACTTCTCAAAGGACAACTGTTAACTAACTTCTCACTGGACAACCGCTAACTAACTTCTCACTGGACAGCCGCTAACTAACTTCTCACAGGACAACCGCTAACTAACTTCTCACTGGACAACCGCTAAGTAACTTCTCATTGGACAACCGCTGACTAACTTCTCACTGGACAACCACTAAGTAACTTCTCACAGGACAACCGCTAACTTACTTCTCACAGGACAACCGTTAACTAACTTCTCAAAGAACAACCGCTAACTAACTTCTCACAGGACAACCGTTAACTAACTTCTCACTGGACAACTGCTGACTAACTTCTCACTGGACAACCACTAACTAACACGTCACAGGACAACTGCTAACTATCTTCTCACAGGACAACCACTAACTAAGTTCTCGAAGGACAACCGTTAACTAACTTCTCACTGGACAGCCGCTAACTAACTTCTCACAGGACAACCGCTAACTAACTTCTCACTGGACAACCGTTAAGAAACTTCTCACGGGACAACCGCTAAGTAACTTCTCACAAGACAACCGCTAACTAACTTCTCACAGGACAACTGCTAACTAACTTCTCACAGGACAACCACTAACTAACTTCTCAAAGGACAACTGTTAACTAACTTCTCACAGGACAACCACTAAGTAACTTCTCACAGGACAACCGCTAACTAACTTCTCAAAGGACAACTGTTAACTAACTTCTCACAGGACAACCACTAAGTAACTTCTCAAAGGACAACTGTTAACTAACTTCTCACAGGACAACCACTAAGTAACTTCTCAAAGGACAACTGTTAACTAACTTCTCACAGGACAACCACTAAGTAACTTCTCAAAGGACAACCGCTAACTAACTTCTCACTGGACAACCGCTAAGTAACTTCTCACAAGACAACTGCTAACTAACTTCTCAAAGGACAACCGCTAACTAACTTCTCACTGGACAACCGCTAAGTAACTTCTCACAAGACAACTGCTAACTAACTTCTCAAAGGACAACCGCTAACTAACTTCTCACAGGACAACCGCTAACTAACTTCTCAAAGGACAACCGCTAACTAACTTCTCACTGGACAACCACTAAGTAACTTCTCACAGGACAACCGCTAACTTACTTCTCACAGGACAACCGTTAACTAACTTCACACAGGACAATCGTTAACTAACTTCTCACTGGACAACTGCTGACTAACTTCTCATGGACAACCACTAACTAACACGTCACAGGACAACTGCTAACTATCTTCTCACAGGACAACCACTAAGTAACTTCTCAAAGGACAACTGCTAACTATCTTCTCACAGGACAACCACTAACTAAGTTCTCAAAGGACAACCGTTAACTAACTTCTCACTGGACAGCCGCTAACTAACTTCTCACAGGACAACCGCTAACTAACTTCTCACTGGACAACCGTTAAGTAACTTCTCACAAGACAACCGCTAACTAACTTCTCAAAGGACAACTGTTAACTAACTTCTCACAGGACAACCACTAAGTAACTTCTCACAGGACAACCGCTAACTAACTTCTCAAAAGGACAACTGTTAACTAACTTCTCACAGGACAACCACTAAGTAACTTCTCAAAGGACAACCGCTAACTATCTTCTCACAGGACAACTGCTAAGTAACTTCTCAAAGGACAACTGTTAACTAACTTCTCACAGGACAACCACTAAGTAACTTCTCAAAGGACAACCGCTAACTAACTTCTCACAGGACAACCACTAAGTAACTTCTCAAAGGACAACCGCTAACTAACTTCTCACTGGACAACCGCTAAATAACTTCTCACAAGACAACCGCTAAGTAACTTCTCACAAGACAACTGCTAACTAACTTCTCACAGGACAACCGCTAACTAACTTCTCAAAGGACAACCGCTAACTAACTTCTCACTGGACAACCACTAAGTAACTTCTCAAAGGACAACCGTTAACTAACTTCTCACAGGACAACCACTAAGTAACTTCTCAAAGGACAACCGTTAACTAACTTCTCACAGGACAACCACTAAGTAACTTCTCAAAGGACAACCGCTAACTAACTTCTCACTGGACAACCGCTAAGTAACTTCTCACAAGACAACCGCTAACTAACTACACTGGTATTTAGAAAATATAACATTAACCAACAAATTAGCACCAGGATAACTAAACAAATCAGAAATATTTCAATAGGAGGACATGTAATGTGTTTAAGGATGGACTTTTCCTTGATGACCAATCACTTTTCAAATATCTAAATAAGAAAAACTGCAGTCTAAACGTCCATTACAACCTGAGCAAATATTGAGGTATTTCACTCACGTGACCAAGTCATGTGATGCTACCATTTTGGACGGCACGGCTCGAATCAGTTTGAATGCGAGGAAGGCGACAAACGAAAAACATAAAAGAAAGAGGAGCGAGATGCAGAAAACACCTTCACTATCCAGCGACGTAGGGCATTTACAGGGCGAGCAGAGGGAGAGGTATTTGCAAAAATTGAGGTTAGCAGGCTTAGAGAACGACGTTTACCTGCTTCCACCAGGATTGTTCACTGACGTACGGAAGTACACGAAGCCCTCGTCTTTACCTGACTTCGGCCCACATGATCTGTATACCTATGTCGTTAAAAACCCATCGCTATACACAGGTATTGATCTGAAAGCGTATAAGAGTTTGGATGCCTACAAATATTTTGTGTCAGGCTGGGTAACATGCCTACATCAGCGGGTCGTCCCCGGAGCCGGTGGTCGCCATCTGATTACAGCTAAGGTTTGTTCACATTTTCATTTACTTTCGGTCCTCAGGATAAACAAAATGTTATTAAATGGCATTGAAATAACTTCTTAGTCTGTTGAGACATGGCCCGTTATAAATTTGCTGTTACCAGGCAATGACTAAGAACTGTATTATTAGGGTCGGTGTAGTTGTAGCAGTGTATTAGCAACTAGCTGTTAGCACTAGCTAATGTCAACAACATCGTAGCTAGTATGTTACTGTAGCAATGTTTACGTTCAGTCATTTGGATGACTGTTAAAACCTTTCAGTCTCAAGTTTTTCCTTTACTGGATTTACTAGTTTACTGAGCCAGCGCGCTCGGCCAAGCCGGGAGCCATCGCGCGCTCTCCGGCCGAGCCGGGAGCCATCGCGCGCTCACTCAGTAAACTGGTAAATCCAGTAAAGGAAAAACTTGAGACTGAAAGGTTTTAACAGTCATCCAAATGACTGAACGTAAATATTGCTACAGTAACATACTAGCTACTGTTGTTGACATTAGCTAGCTTGCCGTCCAAAATGGTGGACACCGGGGCGTCACGTGACCCTGTGACGTCAGGTGAAATACCTCAATAAGACTCGTGGAGTTAGCCAACTGTTTTTGTCAAAATGCTGAAATGTGCTCTGTGTTTAATATGTGGTACTTGCTATACTAAAGCAGTATATAAGAAACAAAACTTTTCTTGTTTTTTTACTTTGTATCGTTGTTTGTTTGTTTTGCCTGAAAATCAGATTTGTATTCCACTTCCACCCAATCAACCCACAGGACAATGTTAGATAAAGTCCGCCACCTTGTGGCTCCATGCAGATTCGCGCCTGTTTGTGTGCTGTAGGGCTGAATCCCAAAATGGTTCCTGAGTTTACACAGAAGAACACTACCGAGTGGGTCACACACCGGGCTTGTGTTGACTATGTAGTGCCCTTTGTGTTAAAATGACGTCAGGGATTCGGCGTAAAAGTGTCGTCATGGCAACGGTAGTTCGAGAGATCTGTGGTAATTTGTCGACATGTTTCTCTCCTGTCAAAACACAGACTTTGGAGTATTTTTTACTGATAAAACCTTCAGGAAAGCGTGTTTGTATGTAAGTACTGGGTTAAAACTGCTAGTGAGGGGATTTTAAAGTGAGCTAACTGACGGAGGAATGTTCGGGAAAAGAGTGTGGAGAAAAGCAGCCAGTGGTGCAGTGACTGGGCATCAGGAAGAGTCCCTCAGCACAACCATGTTCCTCCTGAAAGAACTTGGGCCCACAGGGTTCCTCCTCAAAGAGGATAGAGAACCCAGAAACTACAAAGTGAGGTTTCTTTACAGGAAAACAGAAACATTTTTAGTGACTGTTATTTGTCAGTTTCACAGAGTTGTTGTTATTTTTCTTTTTAAATCATTGTAGGTGTTCCTAGGTGATCCTCACACCTGCACCTGTGGAACCTTCCAGAAAGAGAAAGACCTCTGCAAACACATCTGCTGGTAACATTGGGTCACTCCATGCCAAATCAACCAATAGTCCATGCTCCTTGGTCTTCAAAAGTCCTTCCCACGCCATGTGGCGCAGCTGAGCTTCGTTTCCGTAGCCCTCAGCCTCTCACATAGCTAGGCTTAAGGCCAATTTATGCTGACAACCCAGTCCTCGCAGATAGCGTCGCAGACAGTGTCTGCGTAGCCCCCCCGACCTTCGCAGACGCTCTGCGCGCACCTCCCAAAAATTGTGACCACCACAGAAGCCTCGCAGACAAGAGGGCTCTGATTGGTCCACTCTACATCCGCTGTACACACACTTCCGCTTCCCTACTTTCCCGGTTTGGTTTGTTTTCACGACCGCCATTTTTAAAACACGAGCGAAGATGGAGCAGCACGAAGAGCGGTTGATCAAGGAAGTGAGGAAGTACGTACATCTATACGACTCCAGTTCTAGTCATTATAAGTAACCGGAGGATAAACACTCCACTAACCACGCCCACCAACTACTCCTAGCGACTTCGCGCCCCCTTGCGTTGTGGCGGTGAATAACATCGCGCACGCCTATTACTCCCCGCTCAACGATAAATTACAACTGTCTGCGAAAAGCTATCTGCGTAAGCCTTGTCGCAAGAGCCCTTTACAGTGTGGGGCTGGTCCTCTGGTAACCGCGAGAGTTTGACTCCAAACTCGCATCTGTATTGCAGCGTACCCTGCCAGATGGCACCATTTTTATGATGGTCTTTGGTATGACCCAACCGTGAGTAGAACTCACGATCTGATTGAGAGACGGACACACTAACCACTAGGCCAACTTGTAGTTCTCTTTAGTTTTAGATTTTCTTAATTTTGCCAATGAATGTTCCTTTACCGGGCAGCACGGTGGTGTAGTGGTTAGCGCTGTCACCTCACAGCAAGAAGGTCCGGGTTCGAGCCCCGTGGCTGACGAGGGCCTTTCTGTGCAGAGTTTGCATGTTCTCCCCGTGTCCACGTGGGTTTCTTCCGGGTGCTCCGGTTTCCCCCACAGTCCAAAGACATGCAGGTTAGGTTAACTGGTGACTCTAAATTGACCGTAGGTGTGAATGTGAGTGTGAATGGTTGTGTCTATGTGTCAGCCCTGTGATGACCTGGCGACTTGTCTACTTTTCAGTAGCGTCTAGTTTATAGACAAGCATAAAAATCTGGTCTAGAAAATAAGGACCGAAAAGCAGTTTTTTCCATTATTTTTAAAGCATGAGACAATTAAAAAATGGAAAACTAAAACAATGATATATCGTTAGAGGATGAATAATATTATGGTAGTTGTTACGATCTCAGTACAATATGGCTTCCACTCTGAATATTCAGTAGCTTATAAACTAGCCCTTGATCCAGCACATCTTATTATTTTGTATTGTATTTGTATTATTTCATGCTCTGGTGATTAGTTGTATGCTCAGTGTAATGTAGTCAGGTGATACTATGTGTAGCTCTAATTTTTGGCACCTGTTATGTATGTCCCCTCAATTAATTTCATTATTGCAGGATTCTGATGCGCAAATTTAGGCTACCAAGAGATCATGAATGTGAGTTTTCTTCATTTATGATCAATGTTCTGTATTGGGGGAGAGAAGAGTCACACTGATAACGACAGAATTTATCTTATGTCTCCTCTTATCCAGACTGTTTCCAGACAGGTCTTGTAGAGAGACAGATCCTGGAGGTGTTACAGCACCCATCCAAGAAGGACAGCGTCCCGTCAGCCCCTGAAAAGCTTTGCTCTCATGAAGAAGATGATGGTTTTATCAAGCAGAAGGACATTAGGGAGGATGATATCTGTCCCATCTGTCAAGAAGAACTGCTTAGGAAGAAACTTCCAGTGGCGTATTGCAGGTTCATACCAACCAGGGCCTGACTGATATATATCGATTGGCTCAAAAATGCCATCATTTACAACTTATTTGATTATTATTAATAGTAATGCCAAGCTTATGTTTGATCTATCATTAAAGAGAAACAATTTTAAAGTGCCCTGGTCTCGTCTTATGCCAGCTTTATCATTTATAGGTTTGGATGCGGAAACAACATTCATATCTCCTGCATGAAAGTCTGGGTTGACCATCAGAGCAGGTCCGAGACAGACAGCATGGTGAAGTGTCCACTGTGCCGGGAGACCTTCAGCACATTGAAGATGCTGCTGGAAATGGTAGGACAGGCTTAAAGTAGGATTTTCCCAAATACTTAAAGCGAGACGGCCTTTCGATTTCATAAAATCGATTAAAATTTAGCTCCGTCTGAAATGTGGTCGTTGTGATATGTTTATTTCTGTAATATCTCACAAAATATCAGGCTATTTTGTTCTGTGTCTGGGAAGTTATTTAATTTGAAGGGATTAAAGCAAATAATGTGCGTGAAATCGCTCGCTTTGCGCAGTCAAGCAGACAGAAGAAGTCCATGTGTGTGTGCGCATGCGCAGGTTTCCCTTTGAGCGTGCACTGACAGTTCCATCATTCTGTCGCTAAACGAACAGCTGATCACACCGAGGTGCTCGCTGAGCGCCGATATTTATTAGTTTGGTCCTACGTTTCCTTTCCGTCGTATAGAACATAACGTCTTTTCTTCTCGCTTTCTTTCCATTACTGTAGTCAGTCTTTCACGTTTCATTCGCACACTCACGTCCTCCATTTTTGTCCCGTTTCAAATTTGTATCCCACAATGCGTTGCTCGAACGGTGAAAGCCCACCATGTGATGTGATGCATGACGTAGTATCTTGTATTGGGTCATGGTGAAGCAGGAAAAAATAGCGGAGAATTTAGGGCCATGTGGCGAGAAATTCATTAATTGTTCTTTTTTTTTTTTAACTAATAAAATTGGAAGTCTGTGATTTGAATTCAGTCACTTTTGGTCCACTAAGCAAAAATAATTGGTTGTCAGGGAAAATTCTTCTTTTTATGACCTACACTTGAAAAATCTGAAAGAAAGTCGAACTTTTAAACCTTGGAATTCTTATTTATTTCTTATGTAAGTGTAAATACCCAGCAAATGTATCGTGTGTGTGTGTGTGACTGCTTGTGTAAATTCAGGTGGGAAATGCAGGTCAGCTGCATACCCCTTCAGAGAGAGCACGTCTGGAGAAACATCTGGGGATCCCATGCAACAACTGCAGAATCTGTCCTGTTATTGGAAAATGTTTTAAGTAGGTGAAATCTTCTATTAATAAGCAAGTTAGTCATTTTTGATGATATCCATTGACTTTTTTTTTGAATAATGATTATATTAATTATAATTACTTTTGGCAGATTGAACAGATTTCTGAGTATTTTAAATTGCTGGATTGGAATAAACATTGATCTGGGTGTCATGAGTGAAAATTATAATTATAACCAAGCCCAGCGGCACGGTGGTGTAGTGTTTAGCGTTGTCGCCTCACAGCAAGAAGGTCCGAGTTCGAGCCCCGTGGCCGGCGAGGGCCTTTCTGTGCAGAGTTTGCATGTTCTCCCCGTGTCCGCGTGGGTTTCCTCCGGGTGCTCCGGTTTCCCCCACAGTCCAAAGACATGCAGGTTAGGTTAACTGGTGACTCTAAATTGAGCGTAGGTGTGAGTGTGAATGGTTGTCTGTGTCTATGTGTCAGCCCTGTGATGACCTGGCGACTTGTCCAGGGTGTACCCCGCCTTTCGCCCGTAGTCAGCTGGGATAGGCTCCAGCTTGCCTGCGACCCTGTAGAACAGGATAAAGCGGCTACAGATGATGAGATGAGATAACCAAGCCCTTGCTTATAGAACATCTACCCACAGCATTGTAGGTGGATATAAATAGTGATCCCAACAGAACTCTCTGCGTCAGTGGTGTAAATTCAGCTTATCTACCTTTTAGTTTAAAGAATTAAACTATTAAATCCATTGACACTCGTTCAGAACCTTTTCTAGTTGTTCATCTGTTCAGGTACTTTAGATAAAGCCATCACAATTCCACAGATGGGGATGCAGACTCCATCATTTGCTCAGAGGTTCTTTAAAAAGACAAACGGTCCATTGCTTGTTTAATCTTCTCTGTAATGAAGTTCTGCGTTCATGCTGTAGGTGCACAGTGTGCAGTTATTACCACCTGTGCGAGGACTGCTTTAAGAGAAGCTCTCATCCTCAACACAGCTTTGCAGTTAGAATGGTGAGGGTTTTTTTATCATTTCTGATCTCCATTTGGCCTGAATATTTGGGGTTTTGTCATTTCAGAGACTTATATTTTCTAACTGACACACGGCTTTAATATGATTCTTCAGAAAAGAAATCAGTCATGGCAACTAATGACGGAAAGCAAGAAAAGTGTAACCGACAATCAAGAGATGTACGCTAAGTAAGTAGGAATATATCATATAATAATCAACTCTATTCTAATTCTAATTGCTTAAAGTGACACAGGTTGATGTGCTGGTTCAGGAATCCTTTAATCCAAGCCCCTTTCTGAATTATTTGAGCTGATACCCATCCCCATAGCTTGTATGCATCATGTTTCAATGCATTTTATTTCCTAATGCATGCGGAGCATCCTAACCACGCGTTAAGGCCAATTTATGCTGACAACCCAGTCCTCGCAGATAGCGTCGCAGACAGCGTCTGCGTAGCCCCCCCACCTTCGCAGACGCTCTGCGTGCACCTCCCAAAAATTGTGACCACCGCAGAAGCCTCGCAGACAGCGCCGCAGACAAGAGGGCTCTGATTGGTCCACTCTACATCCGCTGTACACGCACTTCCGCTTCCCTACTTTCCCGGTTTGGTTTGTTTTCACAACCGGCATTTTTAAAAACACAAGCGAAGATGGAGCACCACGAAGAGCGGTTGACTGAGGAAGTACGTACATCTATACGACTCCAGTTCTAGTCATTATAAAAAAAAAAAAAGTTCTAGTCATTATAAGTAACCGGAGGATAAACACTCCACTAACCACACCCACCAACTACTCCTAGCGACTTCGCGCCCCCTTGCGTTGTGGCGGTGAATAACATCGCGCACGCCTATTACTCCCCGCTCAACGATAAATTACAACTGTCTGCGAAAAGCTATCTGCGAAAGCCTTGTCGCAAGAGCATGCAGAGGCCTTTAGTCCGTTTACAAACTGCTCAGTAGCCAGTTTGGAAAAGTCACATGAGGGTCAGAGGTCGTGACCCACAGCAAACATGGCGGATCGCCCAGATTGAACGAAGATTCCTAAATCGAGACAAAAAAAACCCCCGACGATTTAAAGGAAGTAGAGGCAAAACGCGCCAGAAAATAGAGGGATAAAAACATGGCAGACAAGCCGAGTAAATATTGCTAGTGAGCTTCCTCGATGGACGGCCGAAAAAAAAGGCAAAAACAAATGTGCCGTCTGATGCCAAATTGGCCACGATGCTGCTGGATAGGTGAGTGACAAAAGAGTTTCTACTTTGAGAAACATCAACTTTTATACAGGTTAGAATTGAAATATTCCAAATCTAAACGCACCCGTGAGCTCGAAGGCTCTCGAGTGCTCGCTTCTGTGTCGGAGGCTGCCAGTTCCGCCATGTTTGTTGTAACCTGGCTCATTATAATATTATAATGAGGATAAACTTCGGCCATTTCCGTACCCAAATGTAAACATTTAGCGCACGGTGTTTTTCCAGCTCATTCTCCTTCACAAGCATGAGGCAGCAGGCAATACTGCATGTGATTCAAGTGCCTAGGGGTTATTCTAGCTCCACCGGGTACTATTCATCTTTTTAATACGTCGACCTGTATCACTTTAAATATTTTTAATGGATACACCACATTTGGTGTTGCAGTGTTGAACCTGGTGTCGTGTCAGACGTGGTTCCAGAGCACGTTTTCAGGCTTTTCCCAGTAATACAGATTCACCAAAGTTCCCGACTTCTGGCACTGGGAATACAGTGTCTCCTTTGCCTTCAGAGCTTCCACGTGGGCCAGCAGGTTAAAACTCTCCCCTGTCGACACAAGGTAACTTTCCAGAAAGGAAACACATCTCTGAGTTGTGTACTGTGAAGTTTGTATAGCAGTGTGTAATGGTGCTTGTTAATCGTCTGACGACGACAAAATGAAAAGATTGGGTCAGAGAATGGCATCTACAACCCCGATTCCAAAAAAGTTGGGACAAAGTACAAATTGCAAATAAAAACGGAATGCAATGATGTGGAAGTTTCAAAATTCCATATTTTATTCAGAATAGAACATAGATAACATATCAAATGTTTAAACTGAGAAAATGTATCATTTAAAGAGAAAAATTAGGTGATTTTAAATTTCATGACAACACCACATCTCAAAAAAGTTGGGACAAGGCCATGTTTCCCACTGTGAGACATCCCCTTTTCTCTTTACAACAGTCTGTAAACGTCTGGGGACTGAGGAGACAAGTTGCTCAAGTTTAGGGATAGGAATGTTAACCCATTCTTGTCTAATGTAGGATTCTAGTTGCTCAACTGTCTTAGGTCTTTTTTGTCGTATCTTCCGTTTTATGATGCGCCAAATGTTTTCTATGGGTGAAAGATCTGGACTGCAGGCTGGCCAGTTCAGTACCCGGACCCTTCTTCTACGCAGCCATGATGCTGTAATTGATGCAGTATGTGGTTTGGCATTGTCATGTTGGAAAATGCAAGGTCTTCCCTGAAAGAGACGTCGTCTGGATGGGAGCATATGTTGCTCTAGAACCTGGATATACCTTTCAGCATTGATGGTGTCTTTCCAGATGTGTAAGCTGCCCGTGCCACACGCACTAATGCAACCCCATACCATCAGAGATGCAGGCTTCTGAACTGAGCGCTGATAACAACTTGGGTCGTCCTTCTCCTCTTTAGTCCGAATGACACGGCGTCCCTGATTTCCATAAAGAACTTCAAATTTTGATTCGTCTGACCACAGAACAGTTTTCCACTTTGCCACAGTCCATTTTAAATGAGCCTTGGCCCAGAGAAGACATCTGCGCTTCTGGATCGTGTTTAGATACGGCTTCTTCTTTGAACTATAGAGTTTTAGCTGGCAACGGCGGATTGCACGGTGAATCGTGTTCACAGATAATGTTCTCTGGAAATATTCCTGAGCCCATTTTGTGATTTCCAATACAGAAGCATGCCTGTATGTGATGCAGTGCCGTCTAAGGGCCCGAAGATCACGGTCACCCAGTATGGTTTTCCGGCCTTGACCCTTACGCACAGAGATTCTTCCAGATTCTCTGAATCTTTTGATGATATTATGCCCTGTAGATGATGATATGTTCAAACTCTTTGCAATTTTACACTGTCGAACTCCTTTCTGATATTGCTCCACTATTTGTCGGCGCAGAATTAGGGGGATTGGTGATCCTCTTCCCATCTTTACTTCTCAGAGCCGCTGCCACTCCAAGATGCTCTTTTTATACCCAGTCATGTTAATGACCTATTGCCAATTGACCTAATGAGTTGCAATTTGGTCCTCCAGCTGTTCCTTTTTTGTACCTTTAACTTTTCCAGCCTCTTATTGCCCCTGTCCCAACTTTTTTGAGATGTGTTGCTGTCATGAAATTTCAAATGAGCCAGTATTTGGCATGAAATTTCAAAACCTCTCACTTCCGACATTTGATATGTTGTCTATGTTCTATTGTGAATACAATATCACTTTTTGAGATTTGTAAATTATTGCATTCCATTTTTATTTACAATTTGTACTTTGTCCCAACTTTTTTGGAATCGGGGTTGTATACCAAACCAACCAGGATTTCCTTCTTTTTCTTTTTTTTTTTCCACCCCTGACACTGCAGTTTCATTCTGGCTGCATCAAGACATGGTTACGACAGTCTGTGTGCTGCCCCGTGGATTGGCATGTCATCTACAACCCTCTCACATTGACTGGTAATGACATGAAGGTCATTAGCACAGCACCTCCTACCAGTAGTGCCCGGATCAATCAGCAGATTACGGGGTTGTTTGTACCCGGTATTGGCTTGCAGAGGAAAGAAAGACCTGACGTATCCAAAGCAGCCATTCTGGCTCCTGTTCCTCCTGAATCCATCGTCCAGGACACCCAGGCCCTCTGTATCGACAGCGCACATACTGCAACGCTTAATTTCTGTGAATCCACGTCCATGCAGAGGCGCTTGCCTTTGGAACAAGGAAGAAAGGCTTCTTGGAAGCGAACGAGTGCAAAGACATCCTGTCCGAGCTTGTCCTTGTCTCCTGTGGTTGGGAGGATGGAAGCGTCTACGGGAACCCAACAGCAGAGCTCGTTTGTGGGGTTCAATAAGCATGGCAATAAAGCCCAATGCAAGGGAAGTTCTCTTCATGGGCAGACCAGACCAATGAGGATGGAAGGTGATGGTTTGGGAGTAGTACGAACATGGTCGAGCAGTGGAGATCAAAGCAGTCGTGATTTACGGCCATCAGGTATACCTATCAGTGCTAAACATGAAAGGAACTAAGAGTGTGGGGGGTTTCTCCCTTACTTTTATATTTATGCTGTGTTCACACTTATACCGGTACGAAAGTGGTATAACTGTATCGATACAAAGTATGCCGGTACAGTTTAGTGCATCTGTCCACACTAGCGAGAAATGTTTGCGGTTTTCTTTCACGGTAGTTGAAATGCGCGTGCGCGAAATGTTTCCGTGGTTCCCGAGTAACTTCCTTCCGAGAATATATGGCATCCGTTATTTCGAGATCTCGAGAAAACAAAACAATTATTTCATGATCTCAGCTGGATCACTGTATCTCCGTCAGTAGAGACGAAGCCGGGCCAGTCTTCTGCGGAGGTGCCGCGGACTAATTTTGAAATTATCCCTTATTAAAAGGCTTAATGCAATCTCTCCCTGTGTCAACCCCAATCAAAATATTGCCTTATTAGGTGATCGATTATTCCAGACATTCTAATGACCAAAGTTGCGTCTATACAGAATGAGAAATAGCCCCAAAGTCAGCAAGTCTCTTGGCGCACCTGAATGAACCATTTATCAGCTGTTTACTCGAGATCATGAAATAATTGTTTTGTTTTCTCGAGATCTCGAAATAACGGTTTTGTTTTCTCGAGATCTCGAATTAGTTGTGTTGTTTTCTCGAGATCCTGAATTGATTATGTCGTTATCTCAGGATAACAAGGTGAATAAAAAAAAAAAGGATTATATGAAGGGCCTCTCTCGGCTTCCGTACGGATGAAACAACGTGTGTGTGCTTTTTGTCGTCAGTGTACAGTCTGTATTTCTGGTGGTCATTTATTCAGTCGAATCGTATAAAAAGCGCGAGGCAGTTGAGAAAGAAAGAAAGAAAGAAAGAAAGAAAGAAAGAAACGAATCACCGTTCTTCACTATTTTATTCAGCGAAGACATCGATTGAGGTGTGTGACTTTGCTCATGCGCATTATATTTGTATCGATACAGAGCCGCTTCATCTGTCCACACTACGCAAAGCGCTACAGTACCAATACTGTACCGGTACGAAACCCATACATTTGTAGGTTTCGTACCGATACAGTTATACCGCTACAGTACCGGTATAGTTGCTAGTGTGGACAGGTGTTGCGGTACGAAAGTAGTTTCGTATCGGTACAAAATCCCTAGTGTGGACAGGGTATTAGACAGTCCAGGGCTTTTAAGACATCAGGAAATGCAATGGCAATAAACCACTAAAGCTATTCCAACGAACACTGGCTAGTTCCTTTATTGATGTGCACGAAAACTGCAAATCACAACCTGGTCAGCAAAGCATTCAAGAAATGAGAGAACGTCCCCATTTAAATTGGTGAGTAATTTACATAAATGATGCACAGATGAACAATATGAAAACTGACTTCACGCTATCTACAGAGAAATTTTTTTTTCAGTCATGCAGCACTGTTTTTATCAGCATAATGTCAAAATCAAGTTGCCAATCAAACCCCAGTCCATATGATTCTGCTACATGGTAACAACCTACCTGTTTGTTTCTAGGCATGAAAAAAAGTAAAAAAAAAAAAAAAAAAAGCTATTCATACTGTCGATCAGTCATACAATTCTATTGTCCACAAAAAAAAATTGCACAAAACATCATTGTTTGCTTTATCGATGGCTGTGAAATAATACAGCGTTGGTGTATTCAGGGCTAAAGCCTTGGTAAAACAAGACCCGAGGCAAAATCCTGATGTTTGTTGCTACATTCTTGAATGTAAAGTCTTTAAAAATAAAAAAACAGCATGCAAATATGAGAAATTTGAACAACTTTTAAGTGCTAGACAAATAATTATATTTTTTTTAAAAATTAGAATTGATATTTTTTCCTGAATGCCAGAATAGGGTTCATGTACAGGTTATATACTTGACATTCCTTGTTGTCTCACAACATTTCTGATATCTTTGTATTCCAGATGACAAATTTTTATAGGGTTTTATTTTTATCACTACTATTGGCACTCTGGTGGCAGTTCTTGCTTACTTCACATATCTACACCTGAATTTACAATAAAAAGGAAGTGGCCTCAAGCAAACTGTCATCCTGTTCCAAACATTCCCTGGAGTATTCAGACTCATTATCGGGTTAAAAATAGCTTTGTAGGTACAGGCATTGTGCTCACAGTGGAAAAAGAATGGAACTGAATTCATGGGATTGCAGTGCACTCTTGTAAACAGAAGACTTTGTACAAACACGACACTGACTTGTACAGGAGTGAGATGTGAAGCAGTGGTTTGATGTCATGGATGGGCAGTAGCTGGACACAGAAAACTTGCAAACACCACTACAGAAATTCATTTTAAAAAAAGCTACGCTCCAAAGGTTAAGCCAGGCCATCTTTGTGTGGCATGTCTCCCGATAACAGTACAATAAGGCAGGTTGATGAAAACCAGAAATATTTGGCAGACCCCAAAGCTCGGCGCATGGAGTAGATTCATCTAACGTTTTGATTGCGCCCTTTCCTCCCTCACATGTCGAGTCGTTTTCTTGTCAGGCCTTTTGTCCCGTACCTTGCGCAGTCTCCTGGGTGGTGGGGTGGATCTGGACTCGCTGGATGTGTCACCAGCATCATGATCCTCTGGGATGTTGGGGATAGCTGCACTGCTGCCCTCCAATGTGTTCCTCAGAGATGTATCTTCAGGACTACCGATTTCACTACTACTCAAGTCCTGTTCCTCATGGCCACGACCCCTTGCTACTTTGGGCATGTTGGTGATTGAGGGTCCTTCCTGATCGCTCTTTCGTACTAACTGCTGCAGTTCGTTCATGTCCACCCCAGAGTCCAGGCTTGTGTCATTGCTGCTGCCTGGCCGGTGCCTTCCTTGGAGTTCGATTACAGAGTGGCGTACTTGGGCTGCTGGCTTACCATCCAAAGACACAAACCATGCCCGAGGAGGAAGTGGAGAAGGCTTGGCTTTGGAAAGCTCCAGCAAGGTCTGCTCAGAAATTCCCTGTAGCTCACCATGGAAAGGACCCATTCCAGCTGCCTCGTTAAGGGTCCCTGGGACAGAGACAGACTCGAGCAAGTGACTATAGCGCCCCCAGATTCCTGGGTTGGCGGTGGAGGTCTGTGGACCTTCTAGAGCGGGCTGCACGTTGTTGTCTTGTTGTGGGACTTTTGGCAGTGTCTGGGTGAAACTGTCTTTCAGGTTTCGCTCAGTCTGTGCTCCATGCTCCATGCCATTCCGGGGAAAGGTGGCGCATCTGTTTCCGGTGGACTCTGCTTGTCCCTGGGCAGGGAAATGCTCTGGAGCTTGGACAATAGCCACAGGTTGGTTGTAGATGTGGAACAGCTTGTCTCGATATGCTGAATTATCTCCAGGAGCTTGCCGTGAGGCGCTCTTTTCAGACATCTCTCTAAGCTTTGCTACTTCATCACTGTTAACATACAAGTTTGGTACTGCAACTCTGAGGTTCTCTAGGCCTGTAGTTCCGATGTTCTCGTATAGGTTGCCTGCTGGTCGGCAAACATTATCGACATAGATGTTATAGTTGGCTTGATGTCGAGGCGACGCGGAGACACCTGCACCTCTTGCGGCTATTGAGTAAGACCTATCTCCATTATGGTCTCCATTATTGTACAAGGGCTCATGGACTTCATCTGAGCTGGTAGATGTGGTCTGGTCTTTCTTGATGATCGACAGTCTAGTGGAGTTCCATCTTTTTCTTTCAGTCTCGTGGCTCAACTCTCTGTAAAGCAAACAGCGGAAAAAAAAACATCTCGTACCATTTTTGGAAAGTCCAGATATCCAGATTTAACGACAAAAGTTGAGTGCTAACCCAGATAATGATATTATTAAGAGCTTTTACCTGCAGTGACATAAAATCACAGATAAAAATCCAATGATGATCACAAGAGTCCCGCCCAAGATGCCCACAAGAAGGTATGTATGGTATGAGATGAAATCCATTGAAGTTGCATGTCCCATGTAACCTAGATTTTCACAAACAGAAATCTTGTTACACTTCAGGCCTTGGAGTGTAAAGTATAATGGGTGATTTATACATTTCTGCTTCAAAGCAAAACATGAATGGGTCGTGAACTTTATGGAAATTGGTGTGTCTTGGTTTCAGAGTACATATAAACCAAACCAGATAGCACACCCTAGGTAGCCAATGCAAATTATGTTTCACTGATGTAATATTCTTTTCGAAAAACATATGTCCCATCTGCTACAGTGACACTGTTAAGGCTAACACAAGTTGAAATGTTTAGCTACTGATTGGATTACATTCATGGCATTTATTAGCGGACGCTTTTATCCAGAGTGACGTACGACATACCCAGAGCTGCCTGGGGAGCAGTTGGGGGTTAGATGCCTTGCTCAAGGGCACTTCAGCCATTTCTGCTGGTCTAGGGACTCAAACTGGCAACCTTTTGGTCCCAAAGTTACTTCTCTCACCATTAGGCCACGGCTAACAGTAATGAGTTCAAATTTCGGCATTGTCAAGCTGCCACTTTTGGGTGTCTGAGCAAAGCCTTTAACCCCACAACTGCTCAGCTGGATCCTGTCTCAGTTGTAATCCAAAATTATTATCCAAACGAGGTAACAATAAGCCCCCGAAAAGATAGGTTATACCAATCAATCATGGGCTAGAGCAGATTATCAGAAAAACATTATGGCAATGTGTTCCAGATCAGCAAACAGGCCGGTCGTTACTTTATTGAGATGTAAATTGCATACATTGTGCTGAAGTTTGTGTATCATCTGGGAATACATAATCTTCATACCATTAGATGTTGGAGATGGTGCTGCGATCCAGTTGCCAAGATGAGGAGCCACATAGGTCCAGACCAGACCATTTCTTTCCATCCTAACAGAGCCGATACCCTTGTTCACCCACGTACCTGGAGCCAAAGAATATGTTCAATCAAAAATAATTCTTAGCCTCAGTGAGCCAAACGTTTGTAAACGTTTTGGATAAAGGAAACAAGAACAATGAAGGAATATACTACGACAGTATTTTATATTTTCTCTGAATGCTCCTCGCCAACCTGTGGTCATGTCAAAGGTCCAAGCAGGCAGGGAGTCGGAGGCTCGGAGATGGGTGTGGTACGGTAAAGGTACAGTGAGCTGAATTGGCCCTTTGATGTCAATCTCTTTCCCGTCGGACAGCAGTTGAGAACTCAGCACTACCACAGGGCTCAATTTCACGCTCATGTATCCTGAAACGTCAGGAAAATGCAGCGTAATTTATGAATGCCAACATAGTGACCAGAGAGAAAGGAAGGCAACGTATTTCACTCGCAACACTGCTGAACCGAGGTTCAACAGCACCAGAGGTACGTATAATCCAGATGTTTACATTAATGTATCCATATATCAGCAGACCTGACACACTGTTAAATCAAATAATCAATAAAACACGGGGCTTGTACAACAGATAGATGTAGTGATGATTAATGACCTGCCCTGGCCATGAGTGAATTCATTAAACACAGAGTACATGATCAAGTATTTAAACCGAAGTGTTCGCCCAAGGTACTTTCCAAATTGATGAATGGCCAGCTCTTCATAATGTCATAACACGTATTTGTTCAGTAAGTAACATCTGGCCTGAAGGATCTCGGAATATCAGCGATTCCTGTCTCCATGGTCATTAACATTTATTCATGAGTGCTCTGCAGGTCGACTGCTCGCTCTGCTCTGTACCTCCTTTGCTGTTGAAGACCCCCATGGTACAGAAATGACCTTCTTTCTCCGGAGGCGGAGCTGGAACCGTCAGATAAGCGGTTACCGCGGAGATGGTGGCATTCTCTGGGAGCAAGAGGAGGCTCTTGGGGAATTGGATGATGGGTTGCGATGATACGTCTGCAGAAGAAATAATACAGTAAATATGTTGTATTTTAGTAAATTGTAAAATATTTATAAGAAAATGTTTATTACAATACAAGTACAAAAAGGGTCAAATGGTGTACACAGAGATATTAACAGCAAAGTTTGTTAATTTTTTTCATGGTCATCCATCTCCTATCTATCCATCTTGGCATTATTGTACTTTTGCAGGATGCACCTTCATTTCATTAGCTTGGCTGGCTATAAGGCCGATGAGCTGTTGCCATGGCGTTGCATCCGTCAGTTAAGTCGTATCTCCTCCGTCAGTTCTCCACGGATTTCTATTCTGATTGTTTTGTTTGAAAGAACTCATCACTCCACACAAAACTTGGTCGTTGTTTTGCCAATTTTTTGCTAATGAGTTACTAATTCGGCCAAATTAACGAATTTCCCAGGCCTCTCATTAGAATTGTATCTCCTCTCTCATTGCTCATCCGATTCCAGTTCTGATCGATGTTTTGAGTCGATCTTCCCTCGAGGAACAAAACTCGTTTGTTTGTTGATTTTTTCCTATTGTAAACTATTTTACAACTTTGTTTATTTTCAGTTAAATCATATCTCCTCCCTCATTCAGTTCTCAAGTGGATTTCAGTTCTGATTGTTTTACTTGAAAGAACTCGACCTTCTGCACGAAAGTTGGTCATTGTATTGTCAAATTTTTTATTTTTTTGCTAACAAATTAGTAATTAGGTCAACTGAACACATTTTCTTCTGACTAGAATTGTATCTCCTCTCATTTATCATGCGAATTCAGTTCTGATCGATGTTTTGGGTCGATCTTGCCTCAGGGAACAAAATTTAGTCCTGTGTTGATGTTCCTGTTGTAAACAGTTTGTCGTGGAGGTCGGTCCTCTCTTACATCGTCACATTTCAGTTCTGTTCGATGTTTTGGTCGTCATGGTTGTTTCGATGGCAGGCCAGATGAGCGACTACGCCCTCGACGTTCTGGCTTGAACATCTTGGAATTCCAATTTTTGGAAGGTAAATTGTACGAGTGAAATGCATTTTTCTTTTTTTCACCCAAAACCTATGAGGTTGCAAACTTTTTTGCATCCAACTCTAAAGGCCAATTTATGCTGACAACGCAGTCCTCGCAGATGGCGTCTGCGTAGCCCCCCCACCTTCGCAGACGCTCTGCGCGCACCTCCCAAAAATTGTGACCACCGCAGAAGCCTCGCAGACAGCGTCGCAGACAAGAGGGCTCTGATTGGTCCACTCTACATCCGCTGTACACGCACTTCTGCTTCCCTACTTTCCCGGCTTGGTTTGTTTTCACGACCGCCATTTTTAAAAACACGAGCGAAGATGGAGCAGCACAAAGAGCGGTTGATTGAGGAAGTGAGGAAGTACGTACATCTATACGACTCCAGTTCTAGTCATTATAAGTAACCGGAGGATAAACACTCCACTAACCACACCCACCAACTACTCCTAGCGATTTCACGACTTCGCGCCCCCTTGCGTTGTGGCGGTGAATAACATCACGCACGCCTATTACTCCCCGCTCAACGATAAATTACAACTGTCTGCGAAAAGCTATCTGCGAAAGCCTTGTCTCAAGAGCATGCAGAGGCCTTTAGTCCTGTAATGGCCCTAAATCATTTGAGCACTGACTCGGCCTATATTTGTTGAACAAATGTACAGAATTTGGCACATGCTACATATTTTATTACGTTAGCTGATATGGGTTTTTTTTTATTGGGAAAGACTGAGAAACATCTCTACTCCAATTCTGTTTTTTTATCTGGTAAAAAAAAAAAAAGTTGATTTATACAAGATGACTCAAAATACACAGATTTGGCATGTATGTGCTCACCAGATGTTTTTCGAGTTATTAACACAGTGTCTTCGAAAAGCCAGATGTTGCCTTGGGTTTGTGGGACCAGGGACATCGTAACAGCAGAAAATACTGGAAGACGACATGTAGAAATTGTATCAGGTCAGTTCATAAACTTCCACGATGTTCTAAATTATATTGCTGCTGCTCGGATGAACATCCAAGTCAAAATACGGTCGGAAAATGACACAACAGGGGAACCAGACTGACGCATATACAGTAAAATCTTTTGTTTGAAAGCCAGAAAAGTCGCTTTTGCATCAAGGATAAGCTCTAAAAAGAATGACACGTACTTTTTAACCTGTTTACAATTACGTTCCATAAGTGAAAGAAGTTATCAGTTGTGTTGCAGCAGATACAAAGTCATTACTGTACGTCACTTTCTCTTAAAGCATAAACTCGTCTGTCCTGAAAACTTAAGAATTAAAGATTACTTCTGACTTTTACAGAGTATTGACACTGGAGAATCCTTCCATAAATGCTAAATAAACAGGAGGAAACGTCACCATATCAGCAAATATTCCTTCCAAGTCTGTCCTTTCCTGCGCTTTTAATATAAACCTGCGATTTGCAGCCGCACTACCTGTGATAGAAAATTAATCAACACCTGACCAATCAGAATCCAGAGTTCAGCAGTGCTGTGGTTTTAAAATAACACGCCAGATATTTTCACCGGAGATAAGAATTTCTGAAACTCCAGGTGGGAAGGATGAATGCAGCAGACTCACTGGGCATCTTGGTGGTCTTCCAAGGCAGCTGACTGGGCACATAGGCCTCCATGCTAGCCACCAGCGTGAGGGTGACCCCCAGCTGGTAGGGTACAGTCAGAAGCACTTCTCCATTCTGCTCAGTTTGGCTCGATTCTATCAGAGATCCGTTCACAAACACCCGGACCACGGCGCCACTCAGGTACCGCTGACTGGATGCATCCTTCACCCATACCTTCAGCGTCAGAGATGAAAACAGCTCTAGAGGAGAGAAAAGAGAGCAGAGGTCGGGGCACTTTCAGTTTGGTGTAATTTCAGAAAACCAGAGCTTGGTGAATATGTATTCACTTTACAGAAGGTGAGTTCTGGTTGATTTGGAAACAGCGCAGTTTCTGCCCTCACTGTCTCTCATTCGTCTCTTCCTGCTTAATTAAAAAGAACCAAATACGAATAAAAACTTTTTAAAGCATTTGAGTATTTCACAGCGATTTGTAATTGTTGTTTATTAACGGCGCCCAGGATCCTGTTTTAACCTTATCGTCACCATGAAATAATAATGAGAAAGACACCCACGTCTCTGCCAGAGACACTTAAAAATAGATCAAAGTGCCGACTGTGTGCACTGTACGTGAGCAAGAAGAGCGGAAAGCCACAGCCGAGGCAGAACGTTCAGGAATTACGTTCTTTCTGTTCATTTTGGAGTAACGTAACCATTAACTGAGCATGGCGAGTATGGATGGTGCCTTTCCTCATGAAATTAAATTAAAAATACTGGAGATAGGATTAATGCGTAAAGCCAGACTTTCAGTAAAGTAGACCCTCACTGGCCACTTTATTAGGAAATGCAAGCCGAACTCTTGACAGCAGCACGATGCTTCAAATCGCGCAGATACAAATCACCTCAAGAGCTTCGGTTAATGTTCACAGTGTTCGAGCATCAGAATTGGCAAAAGCTGTGATCTCAAACTGTGACTTTCTTTCACTGTGGCATGGGTGTTTTGTTTGAGCCAGACGGACTGCTGGTTTGAGGATTTCAGAAACTGCTGATCTCCTGGGGTTTGCACACACAAACAACAGTCTCTAGAGTTTACACAGAATGGTGCAAAAAACATCAAGTGAATGAATGAGCGACAGTTCTGCGGGTGGAAACAAACGCCTTGTTGATAAGAGAGGGTCAGAGATCAGAAAATGGACAGATGTGAGGTGGTTCGAGCTTTTTTGCCAGGAAGGATATAGTAACTCATAGCAACTCTTTACAACCGTGGTGAGCAGAAAAGCATCTCAGCATGCAACAGCAGAAGACCACATTGGGTTTCACTCCTGCAGCCAAGAACAAGAACCTTAGAATCAACAAGTTCCTATTAAAGTGGCCAATGAATGTGTGTGTATGATCTATATAAAATCAGCCTGTTACAATTCTATACTATATAGATTCTGTAGATCAGAAAATCACCAGTTAACCTAACCTAACCTGCATGGTAGGTGTGAATGTGAGTGTGAATGGTTGTCTGTGTCTATGTGTCAGCCCTGTGATGACCTGGCGACTTGTCCAGGGTGTACCCCGCCTTTCGCCCGTAGTCAGCTGGGATAGGATCCAGCTCGCCTGCGACCCTGTAGAACAGGATAAAGCGGCTAGAGATAATGAGATGAGATCAGAAAATCTGACTCATATTTGCGGAGCAAAATGTCAACAGTGCAACGTGTAAAGAATAAAATGCAACAGGGTGTAGGGTGTGCTGTTATTGGAAAATAATCAAATCAACAATGGAGTTTTATTTTTGCAGTTTTCATTACAGCAATTTGCCTGCACAAAAAACAAACTTTTTTTTAATTAAAGAACAACACGACGTACTTTTTTTTCCGTTGAGTTAGTTCATGTTATCTACTGTGTTACTTACGTTAGCTATAAGAAGGCAGTTTCTCATATTACTAAAAATCACAAAGTGTGGTTTGTGTCCAAGTCTGCCATTTTTTTTATTAAAGAGCACTGTTATATTTTTACCTGTTTTATAATTCCGTTCAATCTGCGAAACAAGCTAACGTTCCTGTTCTCGCTTATAAACAGGCATTCCATCACTTTCTCTGAAAGCATAAAAGTTAAAGCTTTACTTCTGACTTTTAAAGAGTACTGACACTGGAGACTCCTTCCATACATGATGAACGTCTCCTGACAGAAAATAATGATCATCATGTTAGTAATTGACCGCGAGTTGGCCTAGTGGTTAGCGGGTCCGCCTCTCGACTGGGAGATCGCAAGTTTTACTCGCAGTCGGGTCATACCAAAGACCATCATAAAAATGGTACCTACTACCGTCTGGTGAGGCACGCTGCAATACAGATGTGAATGGGGAGTCAAACTCTTGCAATTACCAGAGGACCCGCCCCCACTGTAACCCTAGCGGTATAGGTGAGAGGCCGAGGGCTGTGGAAACGGAGATTGGCGCCGCACCCATACGCCTTAAAGAGCTGGTTAGTACCGGGACAGGAGACTGCCTGGGAAGACCAGATTCTGGTGTGAGAGGGACTTTGATGTTAGTTATTACAGTGTTTTTAAAAATGCATGTCTAATTTGTTACTATAGTGTGCCACACTACGGTCAGACTCACTGTTGGAGGAAATTCATCAATAAATTCTCACCAATCAGACTGGAGAATTCAACAGCAGTGGAACGTTATTACATTACAGAAATTTTAGTAGACGCTCTTATCCAGAGCGACATACAACATACCCAGAGCACGCTGAGGAGCAGTAAGGGGTTAGGTGCCTTGCTCAAGGGCATTTCAGCCATTCCCGCTGCTCCAGGGAATCGAACCGGCAACCTTTTGGCCATGGCTTCCCATGTAATGTACACCAAAACACACTTGTATAATACGAACTTTCTGACTGAAATTACAGCAGTCTTTTAAAGATTATTACTTTGTCACACAGTGTGGTTTGCTTATGTAGTTTGTAATTGTCCTGCGAGTTTCCCGTCATCTTACTCATCATCGTCCTCACACTGGAATTTTAATCCAAGTCTTCTCACACGGACAGAATGTCGTCATTGTTGCCCGTCTTTGGTCCTAATGGCACTAAACTACTAACATTATGCGTGCTACTTGTCACACTGTATGAAATGATCTCGATAAGGATTCTAATAGAGACGTTCCGATAACATGTTCTTCATATCAGATTATACGATGAACAACTTCCTAGACCTACAATTACAGGAAACGACTACATCCTTCCATACTGTTTGCATCTCTTTGACTGGAAGACATGAAATACATTCACGTTTTCATCAAAGTAAATAAACGTTTGCGTTCTGATGAGCTAGCTACACACCTGAAAGCTGGAGTTCATCCTTGCTTTCTTGCCATGTCATGACATAACAGTGATCAGACCCTGATGTAATTAAACAAAATGCTCTTCTTTTAAATCACATTTGTTTCGTTTACATTTCACCGTTGCCGCCGTCACCGCTACCATATTTGTAGCTGTCCCGTGAGTTCGGGATCATCTTGTCCCACCTTCCAATTGGTGGATTTTAGACAGGAATCGTAGTAGCGTTCAGAGATTTTAATCAAAGTTTTGTGTTGTTGGCTGTCTTTGGTTGCAGCGGCTGTAAAAACTAAAATCGTGACCATGTCACATTATACATTCTGAGATCATGTTCTGGTCTCAACTCATGACCTTTATAACATGTCGTAACGGCGCATATAATGCTGATTTTGGCTCATCCCAGAGAAAAGATGACCAATGTGAAAGAAACATGCCAATATCTTTGGTCATGGCTCCAAAATGGTGGTCCAACATCGCATTGTGTTGTCACGGTCTTTTGACCCAAGATCGTCTGGAACAAAATTGTCAGAAATTTACGATGAACATCTCAGCGTGACTGCTGTTACAACTACATGTACTAACCAAACCAACCAATAGGAATGCAGCATGAAATGATGCACTGATCAACGCGACACTGGCGCCAAACCCAAAGGCTTCACTTCACTGTTTGTTACCAGTGCAGCGCAGACGGATGATACACACTGACGTTTTATCCTTGGATATCGACTTGCATTGTCACCTACAATTCGATAGATGTTATCATTGTACATACAACCCTGATTCCAAAAAAGTTGGGACAAAGTACAAATTGTAAATAAAAACGGAATGCAATGATGTGGAATTTTCAAAACTCCATATTTTATTCAGAATGGAACATAGATGACACATCAAATGTTTAAACTGAGAAAATGTATCATTTAAAGAGAAAAATTAGGTGATTTTAAATTTCATGACAACACACCTCAAAAAAGTTGGGACAAGGCCATGTTTACCACTGTGAGACATCCCCTTTTCTCTTTACAACAGTCTGTAAACGTCTGGGGACTGAGGAGACAAGTTGCTCAAGTTTAGGGATAGGAATGTTAACCCATTCTTGTCTAATGTAGGATTCTAGTTGCTCAACTGTCTTAGGTCTTTTTTGTCGTATCTTCCGTTTTATGATGCGCCAAATGTTTTCTATGGGTGAAAGATCTGGACTGCAGCCTGGCCAGTTCAGTACCCGGACCCTTCTTCTACGCAGCCATGATGCTGTAATTGATGCAGTATGTGGTTTGGCATTGTCATGTTGGAAAATGCAAGGTCTTCCCTGAAAGAGACGTCGTCTGGATGGGAGCATATGTTGCTCTAGAACCTGGATATACCTTTCAGCATTGATGGTGTCTTTCCAGATGTGTAAGCTGCCCATGCCACACGCACTAATGCAACCCCATACCATCAGAGATGCAGGCTTCTGAACTGAGCGCTGATAACAACTCGGGTCGTCCTTCTCCTCTTTAGTCCGAATGACACGGCGTCCCTGATTTCCATAAAGAACTTCAAATTTTGATTCGTCTGACCACAGAACAGTTTTCCACTTTGCCACAGTCCATTTTAAATGAGCCTTGGCCCAGAGAAGACGTCTGCGCTTCTGGATCATGTTTAGATACGGCTTCTTCTTTGAAGTATAGAGTTTTAGCTGGCAACGGCGGATGGCACGGTGAATTGTGTTCACAGATAATGTTCTCTGGAAATATTCCTGAGCCCATTTTGTGATTTCCAATACAGAAGCATGCCTGTATGTGATGCAGTGCCGTCTAAGGGCCCGAAGATCACGGGCACCCAGTATGGTTTTCCGGCCTTGACCCTTACGCACAGAGATTCTTCCAGATTCTCTGAATCTTTTGATGATATTATGCACTGTAGATGATGATATGTTCAAACTCTTTGCAATTTTACACTGTCGAACTCCTTTCTGATATCGCTCCACTATTTGTCGGTGCAGAATTAGGGGGACTGGTGATCCTCTTCCCATCTTTACTTCTGAGAGCCGCTGCCACTCCAAGATGCTCTTTTTATACCCAGTCATGTTAATGACCTATTGCCAATTGACCTAATGAGTTGCAATTTGGTCCTCCAGCTGTTCCTTTTTTGTACCTTTAACTTTTCCAGCCTCTTATTGCCCCGTCCCAACTTTTTTGAGATGTGTTGCTGTCATGAAATTTCAAATGAGCCAATATTTGGCATGAAATTTCAAAATGTCTCACTTTTAACATTTGATATGTTGTCTATGTTCTATTGTGAATACAATATCAGTTTTTGAGATTTGTAAATTATCGCATTCCGTTTTTATTTACAATTTGTACTTTGTCCCAACTTTTTTTTGGAATCGGGGTTGTACGTATACGATATCAATCTACATACGTCAAGCTTGATATTGACGTTGTACCCAAGTTTATTAGATCCATGTTGCACACTGTGGCTTGGAATAAACTTCTACGATTGCTAAGACCACAACCAGATCTCAACTCACGACCAAAGATTTTTTTTTTAAACAGTGTGTAGTCCGTCCGCTGTAGAGACATGGAGGTATGCACTAGAGAGAAGGGGAATGAAAGTCAGTAGGAGCAATACATGTGCGTGAATGAGGGTGAGGACAGTGGAATGGTAGAGCACCAAGGAATAGAGGTGGTCCCAGTAGAGGAGCTCAAATTGTACAAAGTAATGGCGAGTGCAGAAGAGAAGTGAAGAAGAGCGTGAGTGCAAGCAGGTTGGAATGGATGGAGGAGAGCATCAGGAGGGATTTGTGACACAAGGTTGCCAGCAAGAGTGAAAGAGAAAGTGAACAAGAAAGTAGTAAGAGCAGCGATGGTGTGCAGTTAGGAGGCTGAAGATGTTGAGATTCTCATTGGGAATGACAAAGTTGGACAGGATTAGAAATGAGTAGGTATATTAGAGGGACGTGTAGGACGGCTTGGAGACAAAGTGAGAGAAGTGAGCTTGAGATGGTTTGGACACGTACAGAGGAGAGATCCAGGACATATTGGGAAAAGAATACTGGAGATGGAGTTACCAGGTAGAAGGAGCGAGGAAGACCAAAGATGAGATTTATGGATGTGTTGAAGGAGGATATGAGGAGAGCTAGTGTGACAGAAAAAGATATGGAGGACAGATGATGATGATGATGATGATGATGATGATGATAATAATGTTACATTTACACTACCGTTCAAAAGTTTGGGGTCACTTCGAAATGTCCTTATTTTTGAAAGAAAAGCACTGTTCTTTTCAATGAAGATCACTTTAAACTAATCAGAAATCCACTCTATACATTGCTAATGTGGTAAATGACTATTCTAGCTGCAAATGTCTGGTTTTTGGTGCAATATCTCCATAGGTGTATAGAGGCCCATTTCCAGCAACTCTCACTCCAGTGTTCTAATGGTACAATGTGTTTGCTCATTGCCTCAGAAGGCTAATGGATGATTAGAAAACCCTTGTACAATCATGTTAGCACAGCTGAAAACAGTTGAGCTCTTTAGAGAAGCTATAAAACTGACCTTCCTTTGAGCAGATTGAGTTTCTGGAGCATCACATTTGTGGGGTCGATTAAATGCTCAAAATGGCCAGAAAAATGTCTTGACTATATTTTCTATTCATTTTACAACTTATGGTGGTAAATAAAAGTGTGACTTTTCATGGAAAACACAAAATTGTCTGGGTGACCCCAAACTTTTGAACGATAGTGTATATAGTGCCTTTCTCAAACTCAAGGTTGCTTTACATAGGTCAAAGAAAGCAACAACACAGGGGGGGAAAAAGTCGCTAAAGAGTGGCGAGTTTATGCAGTGGTGGAGGAGGAGAAGTGTTCATGAAACAGAAAGGTTTCGAGATGAGATTTGAAGAAAGGAAGGAAGGGAAGAGCAGTCACGGAGGGAGCTTGGGGGCCATGGTGCTGAAGGACCTGCCACCCAAGGTAGAGAGATGGAGGGACATTATCTGCTGTGGCAAGAAGGAGGAAGACAAGGGAGAGGAATCTGTAGAAGTCTGTGACAAAATTAAACCCGGGTGAGAGATCTGGCGCTGTCTGTAGCCGACTCGGTCTCTGCGAAGCGGTCTGTGGTGAAGCGAGATGATGAATTATGCAGTGCTTATTCGGGTTGCTCACAGAGGCATCCATCACAAATACTGGAGCAGACATGAAACCCGAACCCGCTCTGTTCCAGTAAACTGATCAAGTCTCTGCGTGGGATTATTAGATCACATCATCATATCAGTCTAACATGCAGCTTTCCTTCATCTGTCAGATACCATGCATGCATTAAGTTATACTCTGGATAAAGATCAAAGCAAAACGTGCGCTGTATTTGATGATGGATGGATGGATGGATGGATGGATGGGAGGGGACACAAGCCATGATGATGATGATGATGATGATGGAGATCCTGATGTGATTACAGGATGTTATTGTTACCCGCAGGCGCGGTCGTCGTCTCCTCCCGACGGTCTTTGCGCGAGGGCGTCTCCGCATTGTGCTCGAGTCCCCTCAGCTCCGCGGCCTGGCTGAGCAGCAGCAGCAGCAGCAGTGAGAATGCGGAGGGATGCGGCATGGCGAGAGAGACATCACTGATTCCTCCAGCGCCACGCTCCCGTTCTCTTTAGTGATGATGTTGCTATGGGTTTTTTCCCTCCTTCTTGTCCTTTCTTCCTTCCTTTTCTCCTCCCTCCCCTTCCCTTCCCCGGTCACGTCGCGGCGGTGACGGTCAAAGCGCACGGAGGGAGGATGCGGGGATGCGACGCGTCACTGTGGTCCATTGTTACGTCATCGCGCCACCTGCTGGCCAATCATGCAGCGAGCCAGGGGTTGGTTGCCAAATTGACACACAATGCTCTGAAGATCAGTAAGGGATGAGCCTCAGCTCCACCTCTTCCCTTTCCTAAACATGATGAACTTTTTTTTTTTTAATCTACAACTATTCATAGGATCTTTTTATTGGAATACATCTTCGATACCCAAAGTCAAAACCATGCAGCTGCTACTACCGTTCAAAAGTTTGGGGTCACCCAGGCAATTTTGTGTTTTCCATGAAAAGTCACACTTTTTTATTTACAACCCCGATTCCAAAAAAGTTGGGACAAATTGCAAATAAAAACGGAATGCAATAATTTACAAATCTCAAAAACTGATATTGTATTCACAATGGAACATAGACAACATATCAAAGGTCGAAAGTGAGACATTTTGAAATTTCATGCCAAATATTGGCTCATTTGAAATTTCATGACAGCAACACATCTCAAAAAAGTTGGGACAGGGGCAATAAGAGGCTGGAAAAGTTAAAGGTACAAAAAAGGAACAGCTGGAGGACCAAATTGCAACTCATTAGGTCAATTGGCAATAGGTCATTAACATGACTGGGTATAAAAAGAGCATCTTGGAGTGACAGCGGCTCTCAGAAGTAAAGATGGGAAGAGGATCACCAATCCCCCTAATTCTGCGCCGACAAATAGTGGAGCAATATCAGAAAGGAGTCCGACAGTGTAAAATTGCAAAGAGTTTGAACATATCATCATCTACAGTGCATAATATCATCAAAAGATTCAGAGAATCTGGAAGAATCTCTGTGCGTAAGGGTCAAGGCCGGAAAACCATACTGGGTGCCCGTGATCTTCGGGCCCTTAGACGGCACTGCATCACATACAGGCACGCTTCTGTATTGGAAATCACAAAATGGGCTCAGGAATATTTCCAGAGAACATTATCTGCGAACACAATTCACCGTGCCATCCGCCGTTGCCAGCTAAAACTCTATAGTTCAAAGAAGAAGCCGTATCTAAACATGATCCAGAAGCGCAGATGTCTTCTCTGGGCCAAGGCTCATTTAAAATGGACTGTGGCAAAGTGAAAAACTGTTCTGCGGTCAGACGAACCAAAATTTGAAGTTCTTTATGGAAATCAGGGACGCCGTGTCATTCGGAGTAAAGAGGAGAAGGATGACCCAAGTTATTATCAGCGCTCAGTTCAGAAGCCTGCATCTCTGATGGTATGGGGTTACATTAGTGCGTGTGGCATGGGCAGCTTACACATCTGGAAAGACACCATCAATGCTGAAAGGTATATCCAGGTTCTAGAGCAACATATGCTCCCATCCAGACGACGTCTCTTTCAGGGAAGACCTTGCATTTTCCAACATGACAATGCCAAACCACATACTGCATCAATTACAGCATCATGGCTGCGTAGAAGAAGGGTCCGGGTACTGAACTGACCAGCCTGCAGTCCAGATCTTTCACCCATAGAAAGCATTTGGCGCATCATACGACAAAAAAGACCTAAGACAGTTGAGCAACTAGAATCCTACATTAGACAAGAATGGGTTAACATTCCTATCCCTAAACTTGAGCAACTTGTCTCCTCAGTCCCCAGACGTTTACAGACTGTTGTAAAGAGAAAAGGGGATGTCTCACAGTGGGAAACATGGCCTTGTCCCAACTTTTTTGAGATGTGTTGTTGTCATGAAATTTAAAATCACCTAATTTTTCTCTTTAAATGATACATTTTCTCAGTTTAAACATTTGATATGTCATCTATGTTCTGTTCTGAATAAAATATGGAATTTTGAAACTTCCACATCATTGCATTCCGTTTTTATTTATAATTTGTCCCAACTTTTTTGGAATCGGGGTTGTACCACCATAAGTTGTAAAATGAATAGAAAATATAGTCGAGACATTTTCCTGGCCATTTTGAGCATTTAATCGACCCCACAAATGTGATGCTCCAGAAACTCAATCTGCTCAAAGGAAGGTCAGTTTTATAGCTTCTCTAAAGAGCTCAACTGTTTTCAGCTGTGCTAACATGATTGTACAAGGGTTTTCTAATCATCCATTAGCCTTCTGAGGCAATGAGCAAACACATTGTACCATTAGAACACTGGAGTGATACAGTAGTTGCTGGAAATGGGCCTCTATACACCTATGGAGATATTGCACCAAAAACCAGACATTTGCAGCTAGAATAGTCATTTAGCACATTAGCAATGTATAGAGTGGATTTCTGATTAGTTTAAAGTGATCTTCATTGAAAAGAACAGTGCTTTTCTTTCAAAAATAAGGACATTTCAAAGTGACCCCAAACTTTTGAACGGTAGTGTACGTGTGTGAATGAGGGGATGCATGGTGCCCTGGGACAGAAGGCCTCCCATCCAGGGTGTTCTCCCACCCCACACACCCAGCATTGCCGCTGGATCCACAACAAAACGAGTACTGAAAGTGAGTGAAGGTGTGAACATTTTGCAAAACGCATCATTTTGCAGCTAGTGATGGACCTCGATCAAACATCTACTTTGTGTTTTTCAGAGATTCCTCAATAGCTAGGTGGGTTTCCATTAAGCAGTTTGGCTTTAACATAAAACCTTTAACGGAAAAACTACTCATTTCAAGTATGTGGCTGCCCCCCCAGTATAATATATATACTTACAGGTTTATTTTTATGATGGAGCTTATATTCCTGAAATTTCCACCAACAGAACAAATCAGGTTTGAGGTTTCAATTTATACAGTACCTGCTATCATGTCTTTACACGGTAGGATATACCGCAGCCACCGCACCTGGCAGGCATTAAGGCCTGCTCCTTCTGTGGGGTGGCTAGCATAGAAGTCGCTCCCCTCAGACGTCTTCAACTAAAAACAGAGCTGCACGATGAAGACCTGTAGATTTCACAGGATTTTCAAGTGGGCACCCCACCTCACTGGTGTTTCGTCAACAAGCCCACGACACCTCAGTGGGGCTTGACAGCAGAACCAGCATCTTGGAACTGCTCCCTCTGTCATTCAGGAACCTGCCATGCAACTCTGTCCCCCCTCTTCTCTGCCAGCCTGGCTTAGCCACCGGTCACTTCTTTTTAGCCACAGCCACCTGGATGCCTGATCCGCCTGCTTTGAGACGCTGTTCACCAAGTTCTTACGGGTTACACCCCTAACCCCAAGCTGTCCTAGTGCTCTCCAAAGGGACTGCCCTGGGAACCCCCTGCAACCCACCTCCACTGGTAGGTTCCAGGTTCTCCACCCCCTCTGCTGGCTCTCTACCAAAAAAAAAATAAAAAATTGCATGAAGTATTAAATGCAGGGGTGCTAATAATTGTGGCACATTCAGGAGAGTTAATCATTTCTTGAGAAGGGATTGTTTTTTCTCTGAATAACTTTCAGTTAAGGTGACACTATTTCAAAAGGTAGATCCCCCCCCCAAAAAAAACCCTTCTTCCTAAGCTTTAGAAGGGGTGCCAATAATTGTGGACAGCTCTATATATTTCTGTTATTGAGGACCGGATTAATCTAATTCAGGTGAGCAGTAGAACAGAATAGTAACTAGAACATGATAAAATACATTTTGGTAATAAAGTTATATGAACTTAATTACAGCTCCCATTTTGATTAACTCTACTTCAGGGTGTTCAGTTCAATCTTTTTTTTGTAAATAAAAGCACATTAGGATTTAATATTCGCAAGCCTAAAGACCGACAGTTTTGCCCCCCCAGTACAATTTGCTCAACTCTCAAAACTGGTAACAATCAACCATGCTCCAGCTTGAACTACACTATACTGAAGAACACAACATGAACTTCATTGGTTCTAAGAGCCCCAAACCTGTTCCAGCACGACAATGCTGCTGTGCACAAAGCTCAGAGCTCCATGAAGTCATGGTCTGACAAAGTTGGAGTAGAAAAACCTATGTGTCCTGCACAAAGCCCTGACTGAACACCTTTGGGATGAACTGGAACACCGATTGCACCCCAGACTTCCTCATGACTGAACGAGCACAAATCACACCCCAACTTCTAGTAGAAAGTCTTCTCAACAGAAGGGGAGTGGAGGGTATTCGAACAGAAAAGAGGAACGAGATGTCAAACAGGCAGTTATTGATGTGATATTCTTTCAGGTGTCCACATACTTGCGCTATACAGTGCATGTTCTTACTAAAGCTAAAAACCGCATTTATTTGCTTTAAAACAATTCAGAAAAGTAACCAATTGTGTCTGGACTCTCCGGTAGAGATCAAATTCTCATCCCAGTACATGAACACTGTTATCACAGACTCATTAGGAAAAAAAAAAAAGCAAGCAGCACAATGTGGATGGGTGACTTTAAAAACTTTTATTGTCATAATTGAGAATTATTTAATCAGGATAAATTTTTTATTTTTATTATTTTTTTTTAGAAAGCAACATTTAGACAGACAACAGAACTGCCGACCGTGCCATTTCAACTCTTCAATCAGAACACACGTCAAAGCAAATCCAGGTCATGAAACAAAAAAAAAAAAAAAAAAAAAAAAAATTAAAAGGCAATCTCCCCCCGGCCAGCTTTGATATTAAATTAAAAATCACCTTATGCAACACCTACACAGGTTTAGATTTGCCTTGCTAATAATCAGCCACAGCCTCCTTCGTGCCGCCCTCGGCCCAGTCTGCGTGAGTGCAGCACACACCACCACACCATAATGTCCTTTGCTTCCCACTTAAAGCTTTATAATGTGCTCGGCAAACTTCAGACGCAAAACCTATAAACTGAAAATTCTCAATCAAAAAAAAAACCCACACACAAAATCATAAGGGGAGGAGAGGCGAGACGAGACACACACCCCTGAGACGGGTGTATCTGCATATTGTGAAAGCCCTTCTTTAGGGCTGGGGACAGTATTTTTATGGTGCCGTCACTGAACTGATTCAAATCGTGCCACACCCAGTCAACAGGACACCAATCCGTTCTCCTGGTCACGATTAAAACTCCTCCTCCTCCTCTTCGTCATAGTCGTCATCCTCCTCCTCTAGATCACCGAATTCGATGGATGGCCTGTTCTGTGCATCGACTTCATCAAATTCAGGATAGGAGTCTGTAAGGGAACAATGCGATTCAATTCACATTTCATTCATTATTAACCTTTTCAAATATTACAGCATAAAACAAAAGCATGCAGTGAATTGTGTTTTAAAAAAAAAAAAAAAGTCTAGTATCCATGTAGCATGTGCATAGGCTCACATGCATGCCCAAACACACTTGTGTTATAGCGAGTTATACCACAGCTTTGTTGAATTCTCAAATCTAATTGGTCAGCTGCAAATCACAGGTTTATAGCGTTCTTGTTCTATGTTATTTCTATACCAACAACTCATTCACAGGGAGTCGTGCCACTTATTTATATATCTTAAATAAAAACCCTTCTCCAATCACTGATTAGCAAGTTTTCTGAAAGAGACGTCATCTATTATACATTTATGGAAGGAGTCTCTAGAGTCTGTTTTGTGGTTCCTCACCAATACAAGTGGTTAAGTTTTTGCCTTATTAATGTTCACAGCTACTATAACTGTTGACATTAATTATAAAGCAGGATATAGTGGAAGGTGTTAAGGAATAAACAACCCCGATTCCAAAAAAGTTGGGACAAAGTACAAATTGTAAATAAAAACGGAATGCAATAACTTACAAAATCTCAAACTGATATTGTATTCACAATAGAACATAGACAACATATCAAAGGTCGAAAGTGAGACATTTTGAAATTTCATGACAGCAACACATCTCAAAAAAGTTGGGACAGGGGCAATAAGAGGCTGGAAAAGTTAAAGGTACAAAAAAAGGAACAGCTGGAGGACCAAATTGCAACTCATTAGGTCAATTGGCAATAGGTCATTAACATGACTGGGTATAAAAAGAGCATCTTGGAGTGGCAGCGGCTCTCAGAAGTAAAGATGGGAAGAGGATCACCAATCCCCCTAATTCTGCGCCGACAAATAGTGGAGCAATATCAGAAAGGAGTTCGACAGTGTAAAATTGCAAAGAGTTTGAACATATCATCTACAGTGCATAATATCATCAAAAGATTCAGAGAATCTGGAAGAATCTCTGTGCGTAAGGGTCAAGGCCGGAAAACCATACTGGGTGCCCGTGATCTTCGGGCCCTTAGACGGCACTGCATCACATACAGGCACGCTTCTGTATTGGAAATCACAAAATGGGCTCAGGAATATTTCCAGAGAACATTATCTGTGAACACAATTCACCGTGCCATCCGCCGTTGCCAGCTAAAACTCTATAGTTCAAAGAAGAAGCCGTATCTAAACACGATCCAGAAGCGCAGACGTCTTCTCTGGGCCAAGGCTCATTTAAAATGGACTGTGGCAAAGTGGAAAACTGTTCTGTGGTCAGACGAATCAAAATGTGAAGTTCTTTATGGAAATCAGGGACGCCGTGTCATTCGGACTAAAGAGGAGAAGGACGACCCGAGTTGTTATCAGCGCTCAGTTCAGAAGCCTGCATCTCTGATGGTATGGGGTTGCATTAGTGCGTGTGGCATGGGCAGCTTACACATCTGGAAAGACACTATCAATGCTGAAAGGTATATCCAGGTTCCAGAGCAACATATGCTCCCATCCAGACGACGTCTCTTTCAGGGAAGACCTTGCATTTTCCAACATGACAATGCCAAACCACATACTGCATCAATTACAGCATCATGGCTGCGTAGAAGAAGGGTCCGGGTACTGAACTGGCCAGCCTGCAGTCCAGATCTTTCACCCATAGAAAACATTTGGCGCATCAGAAAACGGAAGATACGACAAAAAAAGACCTAAGACAGTTGAGCAACTAGAATCCTACATTAGACAAGAATGGGTTAACATTCCTATCCCTAAACTTGAGCAACTTGTCTCCTCAGTCCCCAGACGTTTACAGACTGTTGTAAAGAGAAAAGGGGATGTCTCACAGTGGGAAACATGGCCTTGTCCCAACTTTGAGATGTGGTGTTGTCATGAAATTTCAAGGGCTGATGACATGAACATGACTCTATGCAATTTCTTAAATAAACTATACAACATGGCAAACATGTTAGATTTCTGTTATAATTACGTGAAAAGAAGCTGTTGTTACGCAAATATCCAACTTTTAATTGCACAGCGCAAGAAAACTGGGTCCGTGGCTCGCAGCCATGTTGTGACGTCAGCGGGAGAACACGCTGCGGTTCACTGGCTGTTCTACTCTGGTTCTACTCAATGGAAATGGCGCATGAAAACACCGGTGAACTCTCTAGTGCTAGCTCTTCCTCTTCTGGGAGTCTAGAATTGTGTTGATCTCTTCCGAATAGAATCTATGATAGCCTACCCTCTTTACCCTTTGCCTCTCGTTGCTAGGCGGCAGTTACATGAAAGCCGCAAGCTTTCACAAGCAAATACATGACTGATATCACGCCGACTTTATGATTACATTTATGATTATCATGTAGAATCTATAGCTCTACGTATCTTTATCTTAAGTCGTTTCACAACACATGTTCTGACAGGAGGACTGTCTTTGGATCCAGCATAGCTACTAGTAGACCCCCTCCGGAATACTGGCAGTGTTGCCAGATTGGGGGGAATCCCACCCAGTTGGGCGGTTTCAAGTGCATTTTTGTGGGCTTTGAACATATTTTGGGCTGGAAAACTTCAGCAGTATCTGGCAACAGATACTGCTGACATTTTCCAGCCCAAAATATGTTCAAAACCCACAAAAATGCACTTGAAACCGCCCAACTGGGCACGAAACCTCCCAATCTGGCAACACTGTGTAGGCACTGCTGATGGTAGTAACACACGTTTGTGCTGAACTGAACACCCAAGAGATTCCTTTAAGCTGGGAAGGGTGTCAAAACAATCCAAATCGAAGTGTGCAGAGCACAGGACGGATGTTGGTGAGGGCTCCCACTTGTCACGAGTGCGCCTGACTTGCTTCACCCACTTCGCATGCAGCTCGGGATCTCTGGGAAACTTGAATAAACTTACCCCATCCTTGTAGGTTTTGGAGCAAAAGCCGGCAACACAACGCGAAGGCATAATAAAATACTAATAATGACAAACTGAACACCTGTCGCATCAACAACAAACTGGTAAGTGAGGAGGAAGGTTCTTTCGCTGACGTCATATAGCTCCTCCTCCTCTTTCGTCTCCTGGGTGCTGCAGCCCCGTCAAATTTGCCCAAATAGCCGCGTTTATCATAACTTGTAAAATAGGCGCCTTCGTGAATTAATATATGGATCATCGGGAATTACTTTTTATGTTATAAAACATCGCCAAAGATGTCAAAAACATGTCATCAGCACTTTAAAAATCACCTAATTTTTCTCTTTAAATGATACATTTTCTCAGTTTAAACATTTGATATGTCATCTATGTTCTATTCTGAATAAAATATGGAATTTTGAAACTTCCACATCATTGCATTCCGTTTTTATTTACAATTTGTACTTTGTTCCAACTTCTTTGGAATCGGGGTTGTATAATCGTTGACCCCCCCCCCAAAAAAAAAAAAAACACCCCCAACCACACCCTGTTACCACCCAATTGTTGATTGGTTTGTGCTGTTGTTGGAAAAATAAAGTGCTTATTCCTCATTTATGAAAAGCAAAACGTACTGTGCCAGTCAAACGTTTGGACACGCCTCCTAATTCAATGGCTTTTCTTTATTAATAAAGAGCCACTTAATGTTTTAAAGTAATGATGTCATTTCTCTTTACTTAGTCAAGTGGTTCTTGATGCAATATGGATTACTACAGTTGTGGATAGAATAGGGCTATTATTATTATTAACTAAATTCCATTAATTATCTCTTGACAAGCCACACCTGTTAATTGAAAAGCATGCTAATAGTGTTCAACGCGTCAAGCTAATCATTGGACACTTGGAAGGATCTAAATCTCAAGCATTTTCTTTTTTTATAAACACAGTTTTCCACATAATTCCAGTGTTTCTTCAGTTTTGTTCTAAAATGTAGAAAATACAAAGTCCAGAAAAACCTATGAATGATTACAGTAGGGGTGTACAAACTTTTGACTGGTCCCATCCATGTTGTATTGTCCGTGTGGTGAAGCAGTACTTACCCCCAGTCTAATCAGGTTTATTTTTTTTTAATCTGAGCAAGTCTGATAGTACCAATGTCTGAAATATATGTTGAAGAATCAAAATAATAAGGAAAGGAAAATTGTTCAAAAACGTACTTTCAAGATTGTCCATGTGTTCGTCAAGAGTTCTCGCCAAGTTGAAAAACTGAGCGAGAGAGGAGGAGAACGTGACTTTGATTCGGAAAAAACAAACATACATTTCAAAAGCTGTTAAATGTACAGTAAACAGGAGGTGCACCAAGTGCTGAGACGGAGAAGCAGCGTCTCTAGGAGCAGGAAAAGGTTCTCACCCCAGCTTCGTTGACCTCGCCCAGCACGTCGGAGAACCTCTGCTCACACAGGTGCAGCAGCACCACCAGGTAAAGGCCACAGGTGATGAACTCATACTCCGACTACAACACACACAGCAAAATTGAGATTCTTATTGAGATGTCAGTGTATACAGATGTGATGACAGTCCAGTGAAACTGTGCTCCTCTTACCCGCTCATGAGACCTGTAGAGCTCATTAATGTCAAAGTTCTCAATGTTCAGGTGCAGCTTCTCCTTGCACAGCTCACAGGTAGTGATGGCTTCCAGGGTCGAGCCTGCAGAGCCATGAGAGTTAAATAAAATGACCTGATCACAGCAGCACATCTAACTGAGAAGGAGGAAAAACAAAGAGGGAAAAAAGATGGCAGACAAAAAGACGACAGGCAGATAGAAAACCAGAGCGTCAGCGAAGCAGTCGTTCACAGCCGTATTATGAGAAACCAGACTTGTTTATAATGAGTCAAGCTGCTCTTCAGGAGAACAATTTGGTCTTCCAAACAAAACAATCCGAATCAAAATCCATTAAACTCAGGGAGGAGTTGCACCTTTTCTGAAAGTTCATTAACCAATCCAATTAGCAACTTGTTAATGAGGGGAAGGGAGGGGGGAGCCCAGGAAGTAACATTTGTGCAGACTGTTTTGTTTGATTAGACCTTCCAATCAGACTCAATCCATCAAAAACTCCGTGAGAAGCAATATTTTGAATTGTGGACAGACATAACGGACACCATGTGATGGCAATAGCTCATCACGCTATGGCTGGTGAGCTTGGTGACAGAAACAAGGTCCAAAGATACAGAGAAAGAAAAGCAGGCTATGAGTGAAGAACACAGTAGCAAAGAAAGCAGCAAAGGAAGGAAGAGAAAGAATGAACAAAAAAGAACGGGGGGGGGGGGGGGGGGGGGCCACAAGGAAGGTTATTGAGAAGGTTGGAAAGAAGGCCCAGAGAAAAGACAAACAGAACAGGTACAGAAAAAAGGAGGAAGGAGTTTTATTTATATTTCGTCCCTTTCTCAAGCTCAAGGTTACGTTCCAAAGCCCATGACATAAATCAGAAATAACAGGATTGTGACACAGTAAAGGCAAAATAAATAACTAGATAGAACCAGGAAAAGGGAGAGGGAGGACACACACTTGGATCAGAATTAATAAGCATGTTTGGGGGGGGACGACGACAGAAGAGCGTAAACTCTGAGCACGGACGGCATACCAGAACAAAAGCAAAGGACACATACGCAGGACAGCATGACCACGTTCAGACTGCACCCTGAAACGACCCATATCCGAATTTTTTGCCCATATGCGACCTGTATCCGATTTATTGAAAATCGGAACACGACAGATCCGATTTTTTTCACATGCGACCCAGGCCGCTTGGATATGTGGTCCTAAATCCGATGCATATCCGTTATTTTCACATGCGACTGCAGTCTGACCGGACAGGTCACATTCATGCGACCTACACGTCATCAACAAGAGACAAACGTCACTATTCTGCGTTGGCTAATCCCGCCTCTTTGGTGGAAAACAACAACATTTGTACAGTTTTCAGAATTTAAATAGACTTTTATAGAATTGATCAAGCTAATGGTGGATTTGGTAGGGACCTGGATGTTGATCTGTTAGCCTGATTAAATAAAACAGTTTCTATAACTGATTTATAACTTAAACCATCCTGTATTACAAGATAAGATTGTTCTGGAAATTTCCAGTAATTTGACACCTTCGGTCTCATTAGTCTGCTGCCCACATTAATCAGATTATTGTGTGAGTTCCGCCGCCGCCACAAAAACCACATCGCCAGGTCTCGCCTCATCTCCATGCTTTACTTGCAAACTTGAAGAGTGCGCTTTTTTTTTGTTTACGCATTACGTAGATGTGCTTATTACGTGTCAATTTGCGCATGAGGGACACTTTTGGGTCGTTTTCCGTTCATATTGGAGATCGCATACAAGTCTCATATAATTGGTAATGTGAACGGCCTAACAAAAAAAAATCGGATTTCATAACAAATCAGATATGGGTCGTTTCAGGTTGCAGTCTGAACGTAGTGCATGAGACGCAACCACTAATCCCAGGATGGCGATTCGGACGCAAATGAACGGAGTTGAGATGCATTTTGACATAAAAGAGAAATCCTCATTACCATCAACACATAGAAAAGAGGAGACCGCAGACACTTGAGAACTTCGGTCATATTCGTGTTTTATTTTCAGAGCAATTTTTTATTTGCCCAAATCATTACAGGAAAATGACTTCTCCTCCTCCCCCAAACTCTCCTGATTAAACCCCCCCAACCCACCTTTTAAATGGATGCATATTAACCTGGTAAACAAGTTTACCAAAAAAAAAAAAAAGTGGCATGAAGGTTGAGTAAAGGGGACAGGTGAAGTTCTCACCGGAGCTGATTTTGGAGCGGAGCCACTTCTTGATGCAGTCCTGGTGAACGTACTGCAGGCTGCCTGTACACCTGCACGGCTCGATGAGCGGGTTCAAGCTCGAGGTCTCTCCCATCTGACAGATCCTGCAAAGATCCCCTTCGTCCTCATCAGAGTCCTCCAGCAGGAGGCTACCGAGAAAAAGGGACAAATACAGCCAAAGTTATAATAAATAAGGAAGCGATAACAAACAAATGCCTCTTCTTTGGAAGCCATGTTCTGACCTCTCCTGAATCTTGCGAAGTCTCTCCGGATCTCGAGAGGGGGCGGGTTTGTCTTTCCCTTGCGCCTCGGCCCGATTCAGTCCATCCAATCCTATAATCACATGCTGGGGCAGGCGGAACAGAGGCCCAGTCATCACCCGGGAAACCCCAGGGCTCCGCCCAGGAACATGTGCAGCTTCGTGCAATAGAGAGGAGAGTCCCGAGGCTCTGGTTGGAGGAGCAGCCGTCGCTCCTTCTGACACTTCGTCATCCTCTTCCTCCTCCTCTTCATCCTCCTCTGCTGCTTCTTCCTGACTGGACGTTTTCCTCGCACCATCAGGGCTAGCGAGAGGGATGTGTACGGACGAGTGGGAGTCCATTCGAGCACTCTCGTCCCGTCCCTCTCTCCTGCGGCGGGAGAATAGCGGGTTGCAGCGGTTCCAGCTGAGCCAGGAGCTCCTCAGCTCCGTCTCAGAGTTCTCCCTCTCTCTGGCTGCAACTTGGGGCTCGCACGGGGGCGCCTCCTCAGTCCCGGAGTCAAAAGATCTCAAGGCAGAGCTCGACTCCTGGCTGGAGCGTCTCGAAAAGAGGCGGGATAACAGTCGGCGTGTCGTGCTTCTGCCATCTGAGTCTCCGCCCTCAGAGGTGGGGTTTGGCACAGGAGCAGGGCTAGATGGAGGCGAGCTCGAGCTGGATAGAGGTGTGAAATTGGATAAGCTCCAGGAGGAATGGGAGAAGGAGTCAGAGAGGGGGGTGGAGTTTCGAGTTGAATCACGGGAGAGGCGGGGGCTGGGCTGGTAGTCGGATACCAGCCTTCGCGAGGACGGGACATAGTCGGAGGAAAGACGGCGGCTGGATGAGGTGCTGTTCTCCCTGCGGGACGAAGAGTACAGGCTCTCTTTAGGTCGAGCTCCCTGAGCATAGGTCGAGGTCACACGTTCCGGGTGATCTGAAACAAGGCATGATGGGAATTAAACTTGGCTGAAATTATAGCTTACAAAAATTACCCATCCACAGTAATATAGATTTTACCCCACACTGATGACTAAAAGTAAAATGCATTTAGAAAAATTAATCGAGTTAAACGCTGCTCTAAGACAGACCACGTTTAAACTTGACGGCATCAGTGCATCTCTCAACTTAAAGCTATACACACACGGTGAGGAGGTCAGTGGTGTGGGCCTGTAACTGGCCTCTCCCAGACCAGACAGGCCCGAGTCCGTCCTCTTCTCCACATCTCTGCGAGCCCACAGATCATCTGAAGACGACGAGGATGAAGAGGACCAGGACAGAGGGCTGAAGCTTTCTTTCCACAGAGGATCTAAATACAAGGGCAGTTTGTTATTCACCTGCATGTCAAAAAAAAAGATACAGATTAGATGTACGTTAAGCTTACAGGACAAGCAATGAATTTTGTCAATTTCAGAACGCATTAATACTTGATTTATGGGTAAAATTTATTCTCCTTGATACCACAGCCTCAATACATCCTCAAATCCGATTGGCCAGTAGGTCATCAATTAGTTACCCATGATTGTTTTTATAGTAACATGCAGAGCTACTTGTGTGGCAGATGCTCCACACAAATTTAAATAAATAAACAAAACATTTATGGAAGGAGTCTCCAATACAGAGATGCCAACACGGACAAATGAAAAAGAGGAGCGCCTCCAAGCAGACCGAGGCTTCCCATTAGGCCGGAGGTCAGCGGGACCCAGAAACCAAATTTCAGGGAAGCGCAGAGATGCGATCCAAGCCATTTTGAGCTACTTTTTGATGAAAATCAAAAAAGTAGTCTTCATCTTTGTCAGCATGGGCCCTGGCAAACTCTAAGCGGGCTTTTTTGTGCCTGGGCTTTAGGAGAGGCTTCTTTCGTGGACGGCATCCATGCATGCCATTCCTCTGCCGTGTACGCTGTATTGTGTCACGGGAAATAGTCACCCCAGTTTGGCTTTCTACTTCTTTAGATAACTGCAGTGAACTCGCACGCCGATTTTCTTCAACCCTTCCCATCAGAAGACGCTCCTGTCGAGGTGTTAACTTCCGTGGACGACCTGGACGTCTCTGTGAGACGGTTGCAGTTCCATCTTTCTTAAAATTTTGTACCACTTTTGCTACAGTATTCTGACTGATAAGTAAAGCTTTGCTGATCTTGTAGCCTTCACCTTTGTGATGGAAAGAAATTTTCTTTGGGGAATTCTGAAGAGACAAGTTGAGCATCGCTCTCCATCCAGCATCCAGTCACTAAAAGAGGTCATTGTTGAAGAATGAAAAAAGATTGATGTTGCAAAACGTCACCAACTTGTTCATTCCATGCCTAGAAGACTTGGTGCTGTCGTTAAAAATCATGGAGGCCATACAAAGTACTAGATGTAGGAGTTTTTGTTGTGGGGTGTACTCATTTTTGCACCACCCTAATTTGAGTAAAACTGAAAAAAAAATGTGTAATCCAAGTTATATTATTAACCTTACTTTCCCGTTATAAGTTAAACAGAGGTTATATTAAACTTGTCAACATTTTGTAAATTGTTTGTTCATTGAGATATTGTTTAAAATGTTACGTTTCAAAGGGCGTGTACTCATTTACGCTCAGCACTGTAACTGAATCAAGTCAATACTGAAAGATGCCCATCCATACAACATTTAATTAAACTCAGCATGCTGAAGTGACCGAGATAATTTGTTGCACGTAGCTGACTTTGCTTTCTCCAGTGTACTTCTGTCTTCACTTCACACCTGACACTAGTTTGTGAGAGAAATCGAAAGTTTCAGTTCTGGAACATGACCGACAAAGACGTTTTGCTTCCAGGAAGACGACTACACATCACTACTGCGCATTTCTGAGCACTGCATTTAACACGTGCTGTGATTGGCCGAGAGCATGAATCCAGTCACCTCTCGGCCAATCACAGCGCAGCTAACATAAGGATACAGAAGTTCCCGGAATTATCCAAGTCAGTGTAAACGAGGACACGTAAAAGAGTCAGAATGCCGAAAACATGCTGATTCGATCGATACACGGGCAAAACCGGTTGAAAAATGTATTATATTCAGGTCGACAATTACACATAGCACCGCAATTGTGCTTCAAATCTGTAGCTGCTACACCCAAATCATCCACATTGGCATCTCTGCCAGTATCAGATCCATATCACAGTCGGGGTAAAGTTGTAACTAGGATTTCCAACATGGAAAAGGAGTTTGCATTTTGAACCGTTTATCTACAAGTAATAACAGGAAGCATTTTTATTTTAATATACATAAACACGCACACATTCCACAAGTGACGCTTTTTTAAATTGTAAATTTAAAACGCCCAACAGCGTCTGTACTTCCTCCGCAAACTGAGGAGAGCAAGAGCCCCGGCCCCCATCATGCACACATTCTACAGAGGCACCATCGAGAACATCCTGACCAGCTGCATCACCGTGTGGTACGGCGCCTGCACCGTGTCCTGCTGCAAGACTCTGCAGCGCATCATGAGAGCAGCTGAGAGGATCATTGGTGTCTCTCTCCCTTCTCTTATGGATATCTATAACTCCCGCCTCACCTGCAAAGCCATCAGGATTGCAGGTGACCCCACCCACCCATCTCACAGCCTCTTCAGCCTGCTGCCGTCGGGGATGAGACTGCAGAGTCTCCGGGCCAAAACCAGCAGGCTCAAGAACAGTTTCTTTCACCAGGCGGTCAGAAGGCTCAACTCCCTCCCTGTTCTGCCCCTCCTCCCCCCTCTGCCACAGATTCTGCTCGCACACCCCCCTGCCCCCCTTCAGCATCTGACATGTCATCCTCACAGTTTCCCCCCCCAACACACACAATTTTTATTTATTTATATATTCGTTCATTAACACACTGAACTCAGGGACCGCACATCTCACTTTACCTCGCTCATTTGCACTATTCCGCACTACCTCACCTTAACAGCTGCTAGTTTGTTCATACTGCTTATTTCATGTTTACCTGCTATACCTCAAGTGCCCTTGGCTGTGTGTGTGTGTATATTATTATATATATATATATATATATATTAATTAGTGTTTAGTCTAGTTAATATCTAGTATGTTTATATTGTCTGAGTGTTTAGTCTGTCTTATCTAGTGTTTATACTTTATACTGTTTATATTGTCTGAGTGTTGTCTAGTTCATATCTAGAGTGTTTTATTCTGTTTATATTGTCTGAGTGTTTAGTCTGTCCTGTTCTTATCTAGTGTTTATACTGTTTATTTATTCTGTTTATTGTTTGAGTGTTTAGTCTGTCTAGTTCCTATCTAGAGTGTTTATACTGTTTGTTTTTTCAATTATTCTATTTTTATTTATTGCATTGCCAGTTTGCACCGTGGGTCAGAGAGGACTGATATTTCATCTGTGCTGTATGTCGAGCATGTATAGCATATTTGACAATAAAGGTCACTTGACTTAAATGTTTCCAAATTGCTGTGGTATAAAAAGGAGGGGGAAAGAAACACCCCACACACTTCAGAACATGTTATTTAACAATTATTCTCCGAAGGCGAAATGAATCTCAGTGAATAATAACAGATGAAGTCGAGGTCGTTATTCACTGATCTTCACTGAGCCTGAGCTGGATAATCGTTCAAGTATAAAAACACAGGCGATTTAAAAAAAAAATAAAATAAAAAATTGGTTCAAAAGCAGTATGCAAATGTAATAACGGCGCGGTACAGACTTGTCACTGATCTACACCAAGTCACACAAAATATTTTGTTTTGAAATCGATTTATAAAAAATAAATAAATAAACAAACCACACCATTCCACCTTACCTTTGAATAGTTTTAGGCCAAACTTCCGAGCATCTTTAGTGCTTTTAGGAACAGCATTTTCTTTCATAATGTGCAATTCTTCCTCACTTACAGTGACGAAGTGATCGGCCGCCGTTTTGCCGAGTCGCTTGAGGTGATTATCGAGAAATAGTCTGAATTTCTCAACCAGTCAGTCCAGCAGTCTATAAAAATCACCTACGTATTTATACTCAAAAAAAAAAAATCATCAACTTCTCTGTGGCAAGAGAGTAACTCTGCTTCACCTCTGGCTAAATCACACCCCCAGGATGTTGATTATGTTCCTATACCTGCACACCCCCCATACTGTGTTTTGTTCCTTTCGAGAAGTGAGCCATTATAGAAAAATATTAGAATTTAGTTAAACCGATTATAAACATTGGCCAGTGTCCGAGTAGTCACAGTACCTGATATGTTTGAGTAGGTGTTGCTGGCTGTAGACGGGGTTCTGCTGTACACTGATCTGCTCTTATAGGACAGCTTGGCTCTTTTGGATTCATCGTCTTGAGCTGAACTGAGGAGGCTGGAGTATGAACTTAATCCTCTCTCCGACTCGACCTAAGCACATGGAGAAATAAATAAATAAAAAATTCTCTCTCCATCCCAAGGCAGTAAGGCATGTTTACAGATTTGCACGCAAAAGGATTAAAGTTCTAAGAAACTACTGAATAAACAAACTAGGTCTTGCGTTTACAGGTTTGCTTCGTCCTCCATGAGATGACTCCGCCCACGGGCGTTCACACCGCGTTGACGAAGAGGAAGACGAGGAGGACCAAGAGGAAGACGGAGACATGGACATCTTCCATCTGGAGTGGCAGCTCTCTGATGCGCTATAATCCCTGCTGGATCCTGGAGTACGGGTGCTCTGAAACACAGCAAGACCGGTACAGCATCATCAAAACACGACTGGGTTTAAAATACTCAATCTTCACCATTAGGCCATTATTAAAAAATGTTCCGTTTCCGGTCCACCGGCCGGGTGAGTGCTGTTTGTGCGGTTGAAAAACTTTTTTTTTTTTTTTAAACGCCAGTTTTTCGACATTTTTTTCGGGTTCGTAAATCTAAAATCGAACTTGACATTTACGCATTACCAGAGCTTTTCACTAAGGCTCATACTAGCCAGCCATGACAAATAAGTAGCCAGCCGGGGGGAGTAAACACAAAAACTCCTGTGCACGCAGTTCCCAGGATTAAATGCATTTTCCACAGACCATTTATTTATTCACTTTACTCAAATACAAAGTAAAATGGCAGTAAATCTTTCTTTTCTTGCGTATTGCATCATGAGGCGTTCCTGGCTTGTAAATCTCTTATTTTCGGTGCATGACACATTCACGCAGCTGAGCATGCTATGAATTAACAACGACAACGGTCTGCAGTGGGGCTACACAATTACACACTCAGCGAACATTTCTCCATTTGTGTATGAAAATACACTCCAACCACTCAGTTTGGGTTCATTTACAACCAACGGTGTCTTTTGATGCCGGCACGTAATTGAATGAGAGAAGACTGGTTTACTGGAGACAAAATAAGCGTCATCTCTGCTTCTGTTCCCTCCGACACACTACTGCCTCCGCCGAGTGCTCACACACACACCGCATGTCGGGGCCGCGGATGAGTTACTCTCCCTTGATCAACGAAGTCGGCGGGGAATTTGTGGTTATTATCAGTACAAACAGCGCGAATCACAACTTAAACGAGTGCAGTTCAGTTTGACATTATTGTCAGTCCGTTAGATAAACATTTTATTTTATTAAAATCGAAAATTAATATTTAGAGCCTGTGGGCTACAAAAATAATAGTCATTAAAGTAGCCGGCTGGACTTAATTGTGTAGTCGGCTGTCTGGCTGGCAGCCGGCACTTGTGGAAAGCCCTGCATTCCGCGCAGAATATAGAATTGAATCAGCTCTGTGCATGCGCCATGCGGCACAAAAAAAAAAAAAATGGCAGCCACCATGAAGGAAGGAGATCCGGAGTTTTCAAACATTTGCTTAATTGTGAAATCGCAAAATGGTATTCTAGCGAACAACAAAATAGTAAAGATTCAGAAAAAATGATCACTGAATGATTTGTTTAATAGTGTAATTTCATCCAAACTAGGCCTAACGGTCGATTTAGAACTACAAAAAGTCCGTGTGTCGGACATTTTAAGTACCTTTTGTAAAAAAGTTTTGCAAATGTTGCAGTCAGCATTTAAAATGCTAACTTAAAGTTTTTGTACAAGTTTCAGTTGCTTAAACAGTCATATTTTATTAAACGTGTCTGCTTTTGTAATAAAAAAAGTACTGAAAGAAAAAGCAAAACAGCATTGCAATTTCTTATCCATCCATATATAAAAAATAAAACAATAAAAAAAATCCCTCCCTCCCGACTGAAAATTTTTTTGCTCACCTGGTGGACAGGAAACGGATTTTTTTTTTTTAAGGATGGCCTTATCTACCGCATACAAAGTTCTACTCCGCTTCATGACAAACTGGACAAAAATTCCACCACAAGAACACAAATTTGCGTCCGAAAGGGCTGCTCACGTGCACCAGGTCAGGAATAAAACCATCAATGTTAGGGTTGAGAAATGAAGCAGCATCACCATTAACACTTTGAAATTGAAAAGCAGGTCCTCAAGTGTTTTATTCCTCTTATACAACAGCAATTTTTCAACAACTACAAATTAAAGGTCACCTTTTTTTTTTAATTATCTGTTTAATGCTGTGGAACATTAAACAGGAAGCTAGCTCCTGTTCTCATTGATGTTATAACTGCAGTCATTCTCACCGGCCCACTTTACTGTTGCAACTGGAGACCCCTGCCATAAAACGTTAAATAAATCTCCCCGTACAGGAAACGTCACCAGATGAACAATCAAATTTTTTTTTTTTTATAAAAAGTCTACCATACAAGGTGTTACTGTAGAAAGCATTATGACCCTTTACAACATTAATTATTCTATCCACATTCACACACTGATTGGCTACTCCACTACTAGGATATCAGCTCATATGCCACGAGTAGAGAAAAACAAAAATGGCGGAGCGTGTTGCTGAACCAACCGAGGACGAAATAAAAACTACTCGAAACCCCCCCCCCAAAAAAAAAAAATGGAATGAAAGTATTTGATGGTAAGAACCTCTCATTTTTAAAGAACTTGTTTTTTCACAAATTGCTCCTGTCATTTCATTGTTTTGTTTACATTCATCTTTAAGCATTAAAATTTGTTGAATTTTTTTATTTTAGACTGGTTCAAAACCTCAAAGTAGTTTGAAAATTACAGAACTAAAATATCCAAAGAATTAAATGGCTAAAGTTGTTCTATTCCTCGACACAACAGCAAAACGGCACTTTCTACCAAAAAAAATATATAAAAAACCCACTGAAGTCAATCTGTGCAGCCATCAATAGGTTTTTAAGAAGTCTATCTAAACGCAAATTGCTTTGTATTTAAAAAAAAAAAAAAAAAAAAAAAAATTTATTGAATTTCCAAAAAACAAAGGTAAAAATGCCCCATTTCTCAAAATGCCATGAACGTGGTTTGCATAAAACAGTTATTCCATTCAATCTCATCGTACTTGGCTTACAGCCAGCCAGCCATCAGCTCATGTACGACTCAATTTCATGGAATAATTGTTAAATATAGCTATAAGTGGATAAAAAGTACATCATGATGTTCCTTAATTTTTTTTTAAATTAATAAACTTAAGAGGAATAAAGCATTTCGGGACCTGCTTTACTTCAGGGAGGTAACAGTAACTCAGCTTCATCGCACCATCACATGACTGGTTATTTTCCTATAACAGCACACCCCACAGTGTGTTTCATCCCTTAAACATGTCAAGCCATAATTTGAGTTACAGTCCAAATAATTCTGAGCAGATTTACAGTGCAAGGAAGTGAGCCGTGCAGTCCCCGTTCTGATCACGATCACATGTTCCAGAGGAACACGCAACACACAAAGGACACCAAGTTCAGACAGTTCATGCAAATGACAAAAATAGCTAGCAGGTGTTCACTTGGACTCTGTGGCAAGCGAACGAGCGCCGTGTCCTGAAATGAACTTTCCTAAACACCCCGCCATGTTTTAACATCACCAGTATCTGTTTTTCTTTTGTTCCAATGTCACACAGCCATCTCCAGCTCCCAAACCTTGTAATTAATCCTGCTTACATCCAGCATCACAAGTATAAACGACGACATCTCGTCTGACGAGTGTTAATCCTCCTCACAGAGACACTCAGCCTCATCGCTGACTCCAGTTTGAGCAAACAAACAAACATGTTGAGAAGCTCGTCATGACAAGTGCCATCTTGGAGAAAAAAAGTCATGGGGTTGGCTTGTTTTTGTGAGCCTGGGCACACTCTCAGGGTTTAAAAACAACCTGTAACCTTATACCGAGAGGAGCTCCAGGCCAAACCCAAGCTTCTCTGCCTTCCCAATGAGGAATTTAGGCAAGGTATTACACACGCACCCCAAAAAAAAAAAAGTCACATGCCAGAATAATTCAACAACGCTCCATCATACTTTCCGGTTCTGAACTCTCCAATTAGGACAAATTTAATAGCAAGTGATGACTGCATTTATTTGGAAAAAACAGTTACACACACACAGCTGAATTAATGTTTCGAGTCAATACAGAGATGTTTGTGCAACTGTAAGCAGCATGTCAACACAAACATCTCTCCACTTGATCAGATTTTGGCTTCAGTCCTGAAAGCTGCTAGCGTTTATCACTTTCATCCCACTGCTTTATCCTACAGGAACCCAGGAGAACCCGTTCTTCTGCACGTACCTGGTAATCCGAGTCTAGTTTTCCCACAGCGCCTCTGCTGAAGCTGTCCCTCCCCAGGACGCTCCCTCTGCCGTAGAGCCGGCCGGCACTCAGAGCCGAGGAGGACGACGGTGAAGAGAGAGAAGAGGAGCTGGAGACCGTGAACGGCAGCCGGCGAGGTTTCGAATCCATCCTTCAGGAACACTGTAAGGGGGAGCGACAAACACACACAAACACATTAACCAAAAAGGGAAAAATGTGTGTCGTGCCATGGGATGATTTTTTTTTTTTAAATACCAGATGTGCTGTGTACAGAATGCATAGAAAAGCACAGAATATTTTGCACCATTTTAATTGGCTGATCCAGTAACCATCAATGAACAATCACCTCAATACCGCCCCCTACAGGATACCTTTACCACTTTTAACAGCATCTACGACCGAGACAAGTACAGATCTTCCTTCTGCCGTAAAAATTGGCGAATGACATTTTTGATTTGTAGTGAAAACGCGTCGATCACGCGAACGCAGTTTTCACGCAACATTCTCTTGGCGGCAGCACTAATAGTTCACCACGTGTCGTCTTAACCTTCTGAGCAGCATTTTGTGGTCTGTTGCTCAACAAATCTGGGAAACTCGCCAATAATCTACAGTCAAGATTGTCTCCTGACGGATTCACAAGGTTCTGTATCATCCGTAATTAGTGCCTGGAAAACAGACCATTTTAGGTTGCGCACACGTATATGATTTGGTTTGCATTTCCTGCATATGGAGGTTTAATGCAGCAGGTATAACTCAAAACCCATAATCTGAACATCTGGTATGAAAACCTGGTGGACCGACATCTCCACCTTGAATGACGCGCATTAAGTTTTATAATTAACATGATCATTAACGACGTCAAAATATTTCTCTACTCAAACTTTGACGTTTTTATTTTTGTTAACGTGTCGTTTCCTATATTACCCACAATGCAATGCTGATCATGTTACCAGGAGGATTGAGCCCTTGCTTCATCTGCAGCTCTTTGACCCCCCACCCCAGAAACCAATAGATGGCAAGCTTTCTAATGTGATAAAATTTGCTAAATTTCAGTTTACAGTCATTTTGCACTGCTGACTCATTATCAGAAGGATTCCCACAGTGATGAGAACAGCATGCTGCCTTCACGATTTTAATCGCTGACCTTCTGTGGCATTACTCTTTAGGCCATATAAAAAAATCACAGGAAGACGGGGGGAGTTGTTGTTATGATGACCAAGCATGCTTAGGATCCTGGTCCTAAAACCTGCACAGGATATTTCCCCCCTCTGCTAAATCACAACTACCCCACTATCCGCTGCGCTATAAATACCCCTCTAGACTCCGGTATCAAAATAACACACTCCTGCTCCAGCAGGTTAAACTTCTGAACTGTGAGTTTTCAACTTGCAGCTTCCAAAAAAACAAACAAAAACACAGCTGACTTTGACTTTAATTAAACCGTTGCACTGTAAGAAAGCAGAGACCTTTCTCCAATACCCACCTGGATGAATAGATTGGGGGGAGAAAACAAACCCCTCCACCTTGAATCGCTTCCAACATCCAGAGCTTGGCTCAGTTGCTTCCGGAAAGTTCTCCAAGGCTATGTTTAGACCTCCAAGTCAGTCCATGAAAGTCCTCAGTTAGATTAAACATTCGCTCAGAGCTAACTGAAGATATATGTTAAGGTTTGTTCAAAACCGAGACACGATTAGCATCCTCCTTCACGTCATTCATGTGGAGAAAACCAGCATTAAAACTATTCTGCTAAACTATTAACTACAAGAACTTTAAAGTAACGCAGATACAGGATTCAAGTTTACGATGGTTTAAATGCAATCCTGATTATTTTTAAGAAAAAAAAGTGTGGTGCAGGAAAGGATGCAAAACGTGCAGTATAGCCAGACATGATTAGATTTGCTCACTTTCTAGACCGCTTCAGCAACTTCATAGTTTTTTTTTTAAATGAGCCTAGCGATATACTTCATGCCTTTTCCAAAAAAAGTCACCGACCACCATCGTTCTTGACGCCCAAATCAACCAACCACTGTCTAACCAGCACTGTTCCAAATCCCTAATCTTCATTTTAAAAACTCTTCTTGGTGATATTTACAGTAATAAACAGGAGTTCCTTCTTTCAAAACCATTTTACTTCATGCAGTTTCGAACTCCCATCTACCACGGCTTCATTTCCTCTCAGTTTTTGATAGAAATTATAGCAAAATATATACAGTAAATGCTTAGTTTGTGGTGCTGGGAACAAAGCACACGTCTTTCTATTACACCATAGTACTATTTTAAACTCGAATCTGATGGGTCAGAAGTGCTGACTAAGTTTTACTACAGCAGCACAGCTGCAAATCCTGCGTTAATATTCATGAGCTTGAAGAAAAAATTTAAAATTCAGCACAATCGAAGATACGGTAGAAGCATACGTTTATATTTATCAACCAAACAAGGAGCCTTGAGTGTGGACATGTTTATGATTGAAAGGAAAAAAAATTCCTTCTTCTCCAGTAAGATATGCTTTGATATGCAAATAATCATGAATGTTATTTGATATGCAAATTAGTGTATGACGTCGAGCACTAGGTGATGTTTTTGAGCAGGCAGGAGCTACTTTCCCCTGAAAGCATGACATGAAATCAGTCAGTCAATCATTCTGACACATCAGGGTGTGTAACAGCGCACACACACACACACTTCCGTGTTAAAAAGGAGCAAAGCAGAAAAACAAAGTTCATTATGTTGTGCAACTTGTGTTTAAACACCTCCAGCTACTCAACACTTCAAACTAGCATTGAACATGAACACAGCTGAGATCTCCTGTCTTTAATCATTTAATTCTCTCATTATTTTTTAAGATGTTTATACATTAGTGGAGAAAGTAGTGAGTGTCCTTCACAAAATCCCTCTCTCTCTTTTTGGCCTGTACATGGTTTACAAAAGAGGCCTGATTTCAGACACGACTTCCCAGCACTGTATACGACTTTCCTAGTTTGTTTTATAAGGATTTATTACAATAATAATCCGTTTGGAAAGTAAATTCGCTCATTTGTCATGAATTAACTGAGCTAGGGCCTGAAACTAATGTACAACCGAGCTATAAAACAACACACAAGTTAACTTAAAGCCCAAACAAGTTAACGAATCAGCTACACAATATTACAAAAAATATATATATATATAAAAATTCTTTAAACAGCAATTTCTTGTAGATCAACCGAATTAATTAGTTAATAATGTCGCGAAGCTAAACAGAACTCCAGCCACTGAGGCCGTGTATTTCTTCCGTTAGCATGCTAACAGCTAGCTAGCATGCTAACAACTCCGTCCACTTTTTTATTTCCTAAAAAAACCAAACACAGGCATTTCACTGAAACGTTTTCCTCCTAAAGTCTTTCAGCGTTAACACGCCGCTTAATTTTCCGTCTCTAGACCGCAAAAAAATTTAAAAATAAATAAGTGTCTCACCTCTGATTTCCCGTGTGTGTGTGTCTCTCTCTCTCTTTTTTTTTTTAATCTTTAATGGCGCTCTGCGTGTTGATATAGAGTAGGTCACGTGACCCGCGCAGCAGCAGCTCCTTTTACGAGAAACAAGTACTGGCGACAGCGCCATCTTGTGACTGATGATTGACACGTGATACGGACCAATAGCAGAGAGCGAAATGGCAGGTGTCCCGCCTACATGTCATTCCTCCGACCAATCAGATCTCCAGATTGAGAGATTGGTGTTTTGACACTGAATAGTTTGTGTGATGCAATCACGTCGTCAAACTTTAAGTGTTATAAAACAGAGTTGTCATGTTTTTATTGGAAAACAAAAACGTTCAAGATGTTAAGTGCGAAGTATAAAAATGTCCGCAGAAGCATAGAGAAATGTGAAGAATAATTCCTATTTATCTGTACACTTTGGAGCATATACAGTCCTGTGCAAAAGTCTTATGGCTTAAAATAATGAAATGAAAAATTTCAGTATTAAAAATACTATAAACAGTAAGCCATAATTAATGAAACAAAGTCAATATGTGGTGTGAAACGACCCTATGCTTTAAAAAAAAAAGAGTAGTCTGAAGTACAATAATGAGTGTCAGTTTGATAAGGAAATGAGCTGGAGGTTTTACTGAGCATCTTACAGACCCAGCCACAGTTCTTCTGGACACTTTGTCACATTCGCTTCTTCATCTCATCTCATCTCATCTCATTATCTCTAGCCGCTTTATCCTGTCCTACAGGGTCGCAGGCAAGCTGGAGCCTATCCCAGCTGACTACGGGCGAGAGGCGGGGTACACCCTGGACAAGTCGCCAGGTCATCACAGGGCTGACACATAGACACAGACAACCATTCACACTCACATTCACACCTACGGTCAATTTAGAGTCACCAGTTAACCTAACCTGCATGTCTTTGGACTGTGGGGGAAACCGGAGCACCCGGAGGAAACCCACGCAGACACGGGGAGAACATGCAAACTCCACACAGAAAGGCCCTCGCTGGCCATGGGGCTCAAACCCAGACCTTCTTGCTGTGAGGCAACAGTGCTAACCACTATACCACCATGCCGCCCCCAGGCAATATAGTGCAAAATAAAAGCAAACAACAACAACAACAACAGTATAGTACAAAATAAAGGTGACGTAGTGCAAAATAGGCAGTATAATACAAAAATGAGGCAATGATAGAACGTAGCAGCGAAAAAGGGCAGTAGTGTGCAAACATGTGCAAACAAATGTAAACAGATGCAAACAGTCAAGGACAGTTTACAGGGAGGTAGTCATTATGGAATATGCTGCTCAGATACAATTTTTTCTGCAAGATTTAATTTTGTGCTGGAAAATGAATGTTTGGAACTTTAAAATGTTTTTGTACTGACTTGGGTGGCACGGTGGTGTAAGTGGTTAGCACGGCTGTCTCACAGTAAGAAGGTTCTGGGTTCGAACCCAGCGGCCATCGAGGTCCTTCCTGTGTGGAGTTTGCATGTTCTCCCCATGTCTGCGTGGGTTTCCCCCACAGTCCAAAGACATGCAGGTTAGGTTAATATGGGACGGCCTTGAGTGAGGCACCTAACTCCCAACTGCTCCCTGGGTGCTGTTAGCATGGCTGCCCACTGCTCTGGGTATGTATGTATGTATGTGTGTGTGTGCGCTCATTGCTCACGTGTGTGTTCACTGCTTCACATGGGTTAAAGGCAGAGAGGAAATTTCACAAGTGTGTGATGAATAAAGTTGTGCTTTCTTTCGATAATATAGAAATCTATAACAAAGTTTGAATGAAACAAATAAAAAAAAGGTGCCTAAGACTTTTGCACAGTACTGTATGTACCTTTTTGGCCCTAAAAAGGTACACATAGTTACCTTGAGGTCTAGTAATAAGCCCTGAGGGGTACATTAGTGTAGATTGTAACAGGGGGTACAGAAATGTACTCCTACTGTACCCCTATTTCTTACAGTGTATCATAAATGTAGTTCAATCAATCAATCAATCAATCAATCAAATAATTTGTAGCCTGATTGGTCGCTTGAGCTCAAAAACAAATAAAGATATAAACAGTGCTAACTTGGACCTCATGTACTTGATGTTTCATCAGCAATAACAACAAAATGCTCTGTGTCTTTAATAAATAACCAAAAACACTTTTTGGATGCATTTCAATAATGAGTTTAATTTTTAAATATTTGGTTTATGTTCTGTACTGATGGCGAATGTGAGATTTGTTTATACTTAACAGGGTACTTGGTTGCAAAAAAAACAAAATTGAGAACCACTGGTCTAGATTGCTTCTTCTTTTTTTTTGGTCTAACATCTGCCCAGATGTTATGCTTTGTGTCCATGTTATCTGTTTTTGTGTCATTCTAACTGTTAATTCTGTAAAAGGATAAAGATGTACACTATATGGCCAAAAGCTGCACACCTGACCATCACCCGAACTGTTGCCACCAAGTTGGAAGCACAAAATTGTCCAAAATGTCTTTGTATGCTGTAGTTTTACAATTTTCTTCAGCTAGAACTAAGAAACCCAAATCTGTTCCAGCATGAAGATGCCTCTGAGCATAAAGCGAGCTCCATGAAGTCATGGTGTGTTCAGGTTGGAGGAGAAGAACTCGAGTGTCCTGCACAGAGCCCTGACTGAACTCAACCCCACTGAACACCTTTGGGATCAACTGGAACATTTCAGGTCATGTGTACACAAACTTTTGGTGGTATCATGTACAGATGACTAAAGTAAAAGCAAATCCAACCTACATGAGAGAATAACCTGCATGAAATACACACAGTTGAATGCAAAAGTTTGCACACCCTTAGGAAGAGCATGTAAATTAATTTCTAGCAAAACATATTCAATGTTACAAAAATACTCAAATAGTGTATGCTATAATATCAGTAGTTTCAAATCTTTACAGTTGTAAGATCCATTACACCTTTTGTAATGAGGGCAGGGTGATGATATAATGATTACAGAGCCTTCCACAATTATTGGCACCCCTTGTACAGATTACTAAAAAGGGTTAGAAAAAATCCACCTTTTGGTGAAGTCGCTTCATCTCACACTGAAAAAATGAGGAAAAAAATTATTCAGAGAAAACAAATCCCTCACCAAGAAATAATGCCACCTAATTTTTTAAAATGTAATTTTAATGCAACACTACTGCTATGAAAGCTTCATGTTATTAGATCCCTTTAATGAGACATATAAAGAGGTAATTCAACATGTCACAAAACTTTGACTCACATAACTTTCCGAATAAATATATTGACTTGTTCGCTGTATATGGCATACCATTTAAGTCAATACTAAATAAATAAATAAATAGATAGATAGATAAATATACCATTAAATCAATAAAAATACTCTTAAAATATTAAAATAAACTATAAAATTAAAATAAACTATTTAAAGATGAATAATAATTATTTAATAAACAATAATTATAATATAACAATAACAATAATAAACAATAATTATTTACCTATTAAAATAAACTATTTTAAGTAATGTTAAATAAATAAAAAATACTATTAAATACCATTTGTCAATAATAAAAAAAATAAATGTCGCTAAGAAATAAATCTTGAAATAAAAAAATGTGGAGTTATGAAGTAAAAGTCCCCTGAAATAAATAAGAGTAATAAAAGTAATCCTTTAAAAACGCCATTTTGAAATAAAAACTTTTTTGTTTGTTTTTTGAACTACATTGACTTATTTATATATTTATATTTATTTATATATTTGTATATTTATTTCAGTATTTATTTCATATAGACTATTTTATTTTATTTTATTTTGACTGAAATGGCATTCCGTGGCTGTAATGTAGCTCATTTTTGCCCAATTTTCACCCTTTCAGAGAGGGGGCTCAAACTTTCGCACAGGAACTCATCTAGCCGTTCTTGCTTTGTGCCGCCAGAGGGCGCTGTGTGTCGCACTGATTCCTGCTGCTGCACTGTTTCTGCGCGCGTGCAGCCACATGGTATTTAGCCCATCACTGAGTTAATTAGAAACGCTGCAGATGTGATAATGAGACATTAATTAGAATAATAAACATCAGCAGTATTGTATTTAAATCCTAATGCAATAACCGACACCAAGACGCCTACAAGCCCCAATAATCATAAATATGCTAATGCACATGGAGTGGGTTCAGTTCCCACTTTAGCAAAAGATCAAGTCATTAATGGTTAATAAAGTTCTACAGAACCGAGCCTGCATCACACCAGCAAGGCAACACATCTGTACACATCCGGGTCTCCGTGTGTGTGCGCACGCGCGCGCTTTAATTAGCATTTACAGTCCAGCTTTAATGGTACATGAGGGATCCTGAAGAGTCGGTGAGGTTCAGGAATCTTAAAGGAATAAAGGCTTTCTTTTTGCTAACGACACTGCGCCTCGCCTGGGGGGTTTGGGGTTTTGGGGGGTCTTTCTTTGCTCCTTAACTTTCTTCATACATTTCATTCGTTCTTCCTGCCTTCCATGTTCTGCTCCATGCTCTTTGCCTGATTTTTATTTTGTTTTTCTTTCTTTGCTGTACTTAACCTTTTGTTGATTTTTGTTGGGTTTTCTTTCTTCGTTACTTCACATCCTCTCTTTCTTTCTTTCTTTCTTTCTTTCTTTCTTTCTTTCATGGGGTTTTCTTTTTCTTTCTTTCTTTCTTTCTTTTTTTTGTGGGGTTTTCTTGCTTGCTTGTTGGGTTTCTTTCTTTTCTTTCTTTTGTTGGGTTTTTGTTTGTTTGTTTCTTTCTTTCTGTCTTTCTTTCTTTTGTTGGGTTTTTGTTTGTTTCTTTCTTTCTGTTGTTCTTTCTTTCTTTTGTTGGGTGTTTGTTTGTTTGTTTGTTTGTTTGTTTGTTTGTTTTGTTGGGTTTTTGTTTGTTTCTTTCTTTCTGTCTTTCTTTTTTTTGTTGGGTTTCTTTCTTTTGTTGGGTTTTTCTTTCTTTCTTTTGTTGGGTCTTTCTTTCTTTCTTTCTTTCTTTCTTTCTTCCTTCCTTCCTTCCTTCCTTCCTTTCTTTCTTTCTTTCTTTCTTTTGTTGGGTTTTTCTTTGTTTGTTTGTTTGTTTGTTTGTTTTCTTTCTCATTGGGTTTTCTTGCTTGCTTGCTTGTTGGGTTTCTTTGTTTTGTGGGGTTTTCTTGCTTGTTGGGTTTCTTTCTTTCTTTTGTTGGGTTTCTTTCTTTTGTTGGGTTTTTTTCTTTTGTTGGGTTTCTTTCTTCATTGGGTTTTCTTGCTTGCTTGCTTGCTTGTTGGGTTTCTTTCTTTCTTTCTTTCTCATTGGGTTTTCTTGCTTGCTTGCTTGCTTGCTTGTTGGGTTTTCTTTCTTTTTTTTCTTTGTGAAATCCGCCACGGCCATCTGCGCCCCCGGCCTGTGGACCACCTCGAACTTAAACGGCTGGAGTGCCAGATACCAACGGGTGATCCGCGCGTTGGCATCCTTCATGCGGTGGAGCCACTGCAGGGGTGCATGGTCCAAACAGAGGGTGAAAGGGCGCCCCAGCAGGAAGTAGCAGAGGGCGAGGACCACCCACTTGAGGGCGAGGCATTCCTTCTCTATCGTGCTGTACCTGCCCTCGCGCACCAACAGCTTCTGGCTGATATACAGCACGGGATGTTTCTCCACCTCCTGAGACAGAACAGCCCCCAGCCCCCTGTCCGACGTGTCCGTCTGCAAAATAAAGGGGAGAGAAAAGTCAGGGGAGTGTAACAGTGGCCCCCCACACAGTGCAGCCTTTACCTCAGGGAAAGCCTGCTGGCATTGCTCCGTCCACTGGACCGGATCTGGTGCTACCTTTTTAGTGAGATCAGTTAGCAGGCTGGTGACGTCCGAATAATTAGGTATAAACCCACGATAATAGCCAGCCAGCCCCAGAAACTGTCTTACCCCCTTTTTGGTCTTGGGCCTCGGGCAGGCCGCAATTGCTGTGGTCTTATTAATTTGAGGACGCACCTGCCCATTGCCCAAGTGGAAACCTAGATACCGTACTTCCACCCACCCAATCGCACACTTCTTTGGGTTGGCTGTGAGACCCGCTCACCTCAGCGACCTAAGGACGGCCCTCAGGTGTTGCAGGTGCCGTGGCCAGTCATTACTGTAAATAATGATATCGTCTAAGTGGGCGGCCATGTAGGTGGCGTGGGAACGGAGGACCCTGTCCATAAGCCGCTGGAACATAGCGGGCGCTCCAAACAGCCCAAAAGGAAGTGTGATGAACTGGTGTAAGCCAAACGGTGTGGAAAAGGCCGTTTTCTCTCAGGATAGAGGAGTCAAGGGGATCTGCCAATATCCCTTTGTCAAATCCAGTGTCGAATAAAAACAAGCCGTGCCTAGCCAATCGAGCAACTCGTCAATACGAGGCATTGGGTACGCGTCAAATTTAGACACCGTGTTGACTTTTCTATAGTCCACACAGAACCGGACCGACCCGTCGGCCTTGGGAACCAAGACCACCGGGCTGCTCCAGTCACTGTGGGACTCCTCGACGATGCCCATTTTGAGCATGGCCTTGCGTTCTTCCCAAACCACCTTTTTTTTGTTTTTGTCTGTGTGTGTTCGGGCAGTCAGTAAGGGCGGCTGCGCACTACTACCCCCAGGGGCATCTCAATGTGGTGTTCTATGAGGTGGGTGCGGCCAGGCAGGGGCGAGAACACCTCAGAAAATTCCGTCTGCAACTGGGTGACCTCCGTGAGCTGGGTTGGGGAGAGGTGGTCTCCACAGGGGACCGGAGCGGTGGGCGATGTCCGTTTTCCTTTTTGAACCTCCAGCCCCAGCTCCGCCTTCTCTGGAACCACCGACATCAACGCCACGGGGACCTCCTTGTTCCAACATTTTAGCAGATTGAGGTGGTAAATCTGTAACGCCCCACCCCTGTCCGTTCGCCTCACCTCATAGTCGACGTCCCTGACTCGCTGTGTGACCTCAAAGGGTCCTTGCCACCTGGCGATCAATTTGGAGCTCGACGTGGGCAACAACACGAGCACTTTATCTCCCGGTGTGAACTCCCTAAGGCGCATGCCCCTGTCATACAGACAGACTTGACGTTCTTGGGCCTGCCACAAATTCTCCTGGGTTAGGTGCATGAGTGTGTGGAGTTTGGTGTGCAGGTCGATAACGCATTGGATTTCATTTTTACTGGTTGAAGGTCCCTCCTCCCAATTTTCCCATAGCACATCCAAAATGCCACACGGCTTATGCCCGTATAATAATTCGAACAGGGAGAACCCCATGGAGGCTTGCGGGCCCTCTTGCACTGCGAATAACAGGGGCTCGAGCAATTTATCCCATTTATGTGCGTCTTCACTTACACATTTTCTAATTATATTTTTGAGGGTGCAGTTAAACCATTCGACTAAGCCATCCGTTTGTGGGAGATAAACGCTGGTGCGGATAGGCTTAATTCCCAGTAACCCATACAGTTCGCGCAGTGTGCGTGACATAAATGTAGTGCCTTGATCAGTCAGAATCTCTTTGGGGATTCCGACTCGGGAGATGACGCGGAAGAGCGCTTCTGCAATACTACGTGCTGAGATTTTGCGAAGAGGCAATGCTTCCGGATATCACGTTGCATAGTCCACCAGAACTAAAATAAAGCGATATCTTCGTGCTGACCAATCTAATGGCCCGATGAGATCCATCCCAATTCTTTCGAACGGGGTCTTGATTAATGGCAGAGGGCGCAAAGGCGCTTTTGGAATGGCCACAGGATTTACTAACTGGCATTTGCGACAAGCCGTACACCACCTACGAACATCGCCGCGAATCCCTGGCCAATAGAACCGGGCCATTATTCGGGGTAGTGTCTTATCCTGCCCCAAGTGTCCGGCCATGGGATTAAAGTGAGCCGCCTGGAATATGAATTCGCGATGGCTCTTTGGGATCAAAAGCTGGGTTATTGGTTCCTTAGTCTGAGTGTCCTGCGTCACTTGGTATAATCTATCTTTAATAATGGAAAAATAGGGGAAGGACGGTGTGGCATTTGGCTGGAGAGTTTGACCATCGATTACTCTCACTTGGTCAAACGCATGCCACAGAGTCTCGTCTCGCAATTGCTCTAACTGGAAATCTGCAAGGGAATCCCTGAGAGAGGGAGGAGGAGCAGGCTGCTCCTCACTCTGACGTGGTGATGACATGGACAGCTCTGTGACAGCCGCTCCCACCAATGCCACTCTGGGACTCTGCACTGGTGTTTTGGGCATCACTCACCTGAGGGAGAGAAGATACAGACAAGGAAGTAAGAAACGGTAGGGCACCGCGGGTGCGGCGGGCCAGCCGGGGTGGAGCCGGCCCCCGCCTCCGCGGTGGGGGAATGGGGCGAGGACAGGGAGGAGAGCGAGAGAGGGGAGAAGAGGAGACACGCTGTTCTGCTGTAGGAATGGCTGCCATATAGTCCTCCGCCAGTTCAATCGCCTGATCCAGCGACGCCGGGCGATGGCACTGGACCCACTCCGCTGTTCCTTCTGGAAGTCGGGCGACGAATTGTTCCAGCGCCACCAGGTCGACGATTCCCTCGGTGTCACGGTTGTCAGCCCTCAGCCACCATCGGCAGGTGTCCCGGAGTTGCCGGCCAAACGCGAACGGCTGGCCGACCTCCTCCAGGCGCAGTGCATGGAAGCGCTGCCGTTGCTGTTCCAGGGTGCGACCCACACATTGGAGGACGGCCCTGCGGAGGTCCGTGTAGACCAGCCGGCTGTCGTCGAGGAGCTGCAACGCGGCCAGCTGCACCTCGCCTGTTAACAGGGGGAGGAGGCACACCATTCCACCAGCCAACCCCACGCCTCTGCTGCCTGCTCAAAAAGAGCGAGGAAGGCTCCGGGGTCATCATGCGCACCCATCTGCGTTAGGGTGAGGTGGGGAGGGTCCATGGTGGTGGACCCTGCTGATGCGAGCAGGTGCCAGAACGCCTGGCGATCTTCCTGCTGCGCCAGCACCAGGGCTTCGAACAGTTCCTGCTTCTTCCGGAGGGCAATCAGCGCCTGGTGCTGGCTCTGTTGGGCCGTGGCGAGGGCATAGACCAGGTCCGTGAAGGGGGAGGACTCCATGGGGCTGTTCCCTTCTGCACTCCGATCCCGGATTTCGGCACTACTGTAAAATCAGAGCAGGTGTGTGGAGCACAGAAGCACGGCAGGCCAGAACTGAGTTCTCATCTAAAATCCTTTATTTCAGCTTTTCAGCTTTGACTTTCACACTTTCCCAGTTGCGCGCGCACACGTGTTCTGGTTGGGGAGAGCGCTCCCTTTCTCTGCTCTCTCTCCTTTTAAAGGGCGAGGTCACTGGAGAAGACACAAACATAGGTTAATTCCCATCAGGTGCAGTGATCCTACCACTTACCTTCCCTGACACCGTCCTCCATTCACAGACCCACGCTTGACCACGCCCCCACTGCCACATCAGGTTTTGCTTGTTGGGTTTCTTTCTTTCTCACTGGGTTTTCTTTCTTGCTTGCTTGTTGGGTTTCTTTCATTCTTTCTATCTTTGTCAGGTTTTCTTTCTTGCTTTCTTGCTTGCTTGTTGGGTTTCTTTCTTTCTTTCTTTCTTTCTCATTGGGTTTTCTTGCTTGTTTGCTTGCTTGCTTGTTGGGTTTCTTTCTTTCTTTCTTTCTTTCTTTCTTTCTTTCTCATTGGGTTTTCTTGCTTGTTTGCTTGCTTGCTTGTTGGGTTTCTTTCTTTCTTTCTTTCTTTCTTTCTTTCTTTCTTTCTCATTGGGTTTTCTTGCTTGTTTGCTTGCTTGCTTGTTGGTTTTCTTTCTTTCTTTCTTTCTTTCTTTCTTTATTTATTTATTTATTTATTTATTTTTCTTTCTTTCTCATTGGGTTTGCTTGCTTGCTTGCTTGCTTGTTGGGTTTCTTTTGTTCTTTCTTTCTTTGTCAGGTTTTCTTTCTTGCTTTCTTGTTTGCTTGTTGGGTTTCTTTCTTTCTTTTTCTTTTGTGGGACTTTCTTTCTTTGTCAGGTTTTCTTTCTTGCTTGCTTGTTGGGTTTCTTTCTTTCTTTTGTGGGGCTTTCTTTCTTTCTTTCTTTCTTTCTTTCTTTCTTTCTTTCTTTCTTTCTCATTGGGTTTTCTTTCTTGCTTGCTTGTTGGGTTTCTTTCTTTCTTTCTTTCTTTCTTTCTTTCTTTCTTTTGTGGGGCTTTCTTTCTTTGTCAGGTTTTCTTTCTTGCTTGCTTGTTGGGCTTCTTTCTTTCTTTTTCTTTTGTGGGACTTTCTTTCTTTGTCAGGTTTTCTTTCTTGCTTGCTTGTTGGGTTTCTTTCTTTCTTTTGTGGGTCTTTCTTTCTTTCTTTCTTTCTTTCTTTCTTTCTCATTGGGTTTTCTTTCTTGCTTGCTTGTTGGGTTTCTTTCTTTCTTTCTTTCTTTCTTTTGTGGGGCTTTCTTTCTTTGTCAGGTTTTCTTTCTTGCTTGCTTGTTGGGTTTCTTTCTTTCTTTTTCTTTTGTGGGACTTTCTTTCTTTCTTTGTCAGGTTTTCTTTCTTGCTTGCTTGTTGGGTTTCTTTCTTTCTTTTGTGGGTCTTTCTTTCTTTCTTTCTTTCTTTCTTTCTCATTGGGTTTTCTTTCTTGCTTGCTTGTTGGGTTTCTTTCTTTCTTTCTTTCTTTCTTTCTTTCTTTCTTTCTTTCTCATTGGGTTTTCTTTCTTGCTTGCTTGTTGGGTTTCTTTCTTTCTTTCTTTGTCAGGTTTTCTTTCTTGCTTGCTTGTTGGGTTTCTTTCTTTCTTTTGTGGGTCTTTCTTTCTTTCTTTCTTTCTTTCTTTCTTTCTCATTGGGTTTTCTTTCTTGCTTGCTTGTTGGGTTTCTTTCTTTCTTTCTTTCTTTCTTTCTTTCTTTCTTTCTTTCTCATTGGGTTTTCTTTCTTGCTTGCTTGTTGGGTTTCTTTCTTTCTTTCTTTCTTTCTTTCTTTCTCATTGGGTTTTCTTTCTTGCTTGCTTGTTGGGTTTCTTTCTTTCTTTCTTTTGTGGGGCTTTCTTTCTTTGTCAGGTTTTCTTTCTTGCTTGCTTGTTGGGTTTCTTTCTTTCTTTTTCTTTTGTGGGACTTTCTTTCTTTCTTTGTCAGGTTTTCTTTCTTGCTTGCTTGTTGGGTTTCTTTCTTTCTTTTGTGGGTCTTTCTTTCTTGCTTTCTTTCTCATTGGGTTTTCTTTCTTGCTTGCTTGTTGGGTTTCTTTCTTTCTTTCTTTCTTTCTTTCTTTCTTTCTTTCTTTTGTGGGGCTTTCTTTGTCAGGTTTTCTTTCTTGCTTGCTTGTTGGGTTTCTTTCTTTCTTTTTCTTTTGTGGGACTTTCTTTCTTTCTTTGTCAGGTTTTCTTTCTTGCTTGCTTGTTGGGTTTCTTTCTTTCTTTTGTGGGTCTTTCTTTCTTTCTTTCTTTCTTTCTTTCTTTCTTTCTTTCTTTCTTTCTTTCTTTCTCATTGGGTTTTCTTTCTTGCTTGCTTGTTGGGTTTCTTTCTTTCTTTCTTTCTTTCTTTCTTTCTTTCTTTCTCATTGGGTTTTCTTTCTTGCTTGCTTGTTGGGTTTCTTTCTTTCTTTCTTTCTTTCTTTCTTTCTTTCTTTCTTTCTTTCTTTCTTTCTCATTGGGTTTTCTTTCTTGCTTGCTTGTTGGGTTTCTTTCTTTCTTTCTTTCTTTCTTTCTCATTGGGTTTTCTTTCTTGCTTGCTTGTTGGGTTTCTTTCTTTCTTTCTTTTGTGGGGCTTTCTTTCTTTGTCAGGTTTTCTTTCTTGCTTGCTTGTTGGGTTTCTTTCTTTCTTTTTCTTTTGTGGGACTTTCTTTCTTTCTTTGTCAGGTTTTCTTTCTTGCTTGCTTGTTGGGTTTCTTTCTTTCTTTCTTTCTTTCTTTCTTTTGTGGGGCTTTCTTTCTTTGTCAGGTTTTCTTTCTTGCTTGCTTGTTGGGTTTCTTTCTTTCTTTTTCTTTTGTGGGACTTTCTTTCTTTCTTTGTCAGGTTTTCTTTCTTGCTTGCTTGTTGGGTTTCTTTCTTTCTTTTGTGGGTCTTTCTTTCTTTCTTTCTTTCTTTCTTTCTTTCTTTCTCATTGGGTTTTCTTTCTTGCTTGCTTGTTGGGTTTCTTTCTTTCTTTCTTTCTTTCTTTTGTGGGGCTTTCTTTCTTTGTCAGGTTTTCTTTCTTGCTTGCTTGTTGGGTTTCTTTCTTTCTTTTTCTTTTGTGGGACTTTCTTTCTTTCTCTGTCAGGTTTTCTTTCTTGCTTGCTTGTTGGGTTTCTTTCTTTCTTTTGTGGGTCTTTCTTTCTTTCTTTCTTTCTTTCTTTCTCATTGGGTTTTCTTTCTTGCTTGCTTGTTGGGTTTCTTTCTTTCTTTCTTTCTTTCTTTCTTTCTTTCTTTCTTTCTTTCTCATTGGGTTTTCTTTCTTGCTTGCTTGTTGGGTTTCTTTCTTTCTTTCTTTGTCAGGTTTTCTTTCTTGCTTGCTTGTTGGGTTTCTTTCTTTCTTTTGTGGGTCTTTCTTTCTTTCTTTCTTTCTTTCTTTCTCATTGGGTTTTCTTTCTTGCTTGCTTGTTGGGTTTCTTTCTTTCTTTCTTTCTTTCTTTCTTTCTTTCTTTCTTTCTTTCTTTCTCATTGGGTTTTCTTTCGTGCTTGCTTGTTGGGTTTCTTTCTTTCTTTCTTTCTTTCTTTCTTTCTTTCTTTGTCAGGTTTTCTTTCTTGCTTGCTTGTTGGGTTTCTTTCTTTCTTTTGTGGGTCTTTCTTTCTTGCTTTCTTTCTCATTGGGTTTTCTTTCTTGCTTGCTTGTTGGGTTTCTTTCTTTCTTTCTTTCTTTCTTTCTTTCTTTCTTTTGTGGGGCTTTCTTTCTTTGTCAGGTTTTCTTTCTTGCTTGCTTGTTGGGTTTCTTTCTTTCTTTTTCTTTTGTGGGACTTTCTTTCTTTCTTTGTCAGGTTTTCTTTCTTGCTTGCTTGTTGGGTTTCTTTCTTTCTTTTGTGGGTCTTTCTTTCTTTCTTTCTTTCTTTCTTTCTTTCTTTCTTTCTTTCTCATTGGGTTTTCTTTCTTGCTTGCTTGTTGGGTTTCTTTCTTTCTTTCTTTCTTTCTTTTGTGGGGCTTTCTTTCTTTGTCAGGTTTTCTTTCTTGCTTGCTTGTTGGGTTTCTTTCTTTCTTTTTCTTTTGTGGGACTTTCTTTCTTTCTTTGTCAGGTTTTCTTTCTTGCTTGCTTGTTGGGTTTCTTTCTTTCTTTTGTGGGTCTTTCTTTCTTTCTTTCTTTCTTTCTCATTGGGTTTTCTTTCTTGCTTGCTTGTTGGGTTTCTTTCTTTCTTTCTTTCTTTCTTTCTTTCTTTCTTTCTCATTGGGTTTTCTTTCTTGCTTGCTTGTTGGGTTTCTTTCTTTCTTTCTTTGTCAGGTTTTCTTTCTTGCTTGCTTGTTGGGTTTCTTTCTTTCTTTTGTGGGTCTTTCTTTCTTTCTTTCTTTCTTTCTTTCTTTCTTTCTCATTGGGTTTTCTTTCTTGCTTGCTTGTTGGGTTTCTTTCTTTCTTTCTTTCTTTCTTTCTTTCTTTCTTTCTTTCTTTCTTTCTTTCTCATTGGGTTTTCTTTCTTGCTTGCTTGTTGGGTTTCTTTCTTTCTTTCTTTCTTTCTTTCTTTCTTTCTTTCTCATTGGGTTTTCTTTCTTGCTTGCTTGTTGGGTTTCTTTCTTTCTTTCTTTTGTGGGGCTTTCTTTCTTTGTCAGGTTTTCTTTCTTGCTTGCTTGTTGGGTTTCTTTCTTTCTTTTTCTTTTGTGGGACTTTCTTTCTTTCTTTGTCAGGTTTTCTTTCTTGCTTGCTTGTTGGGTTTCTTTCTTTCTTTTGTGGGTCTTTCTTTCTTGCTTTCTTTCTCATTGGGTTTTCTTTCTTGCTTGCTTGTTGGGTTTCTTTCTTTCTTTCTTTCTTTCTTTCTTTTGTGGGGCTTTCTTTCTTTGTCAGGTTTTCTTTCTTGCTTGCTTGTTGGGTTTCTTTCTTTCTTTTTCTTTTGTGGGACTTTCTTTCTTTGTCAGGTTTTCTTTCTTGCTTGCTTGTTGGGTTTCTTTCTTTCTTTCTTTCTTTCTTTCTTTCTTTCTCATTGGGTTTTCTTTCTTGCTTGCTTGTTGGGTTTCTTTCTTTCTTTCTTTCTTTGTCAGGTTTTCTTTCTTGCTTGCTTGTTGGGTTTCTTTCTTTCTTTTGTGGGTCTTTCTTTCTTGCTTTCTTTCTCATTGGGTTTTCTTTCTTGCTTGCTTGTTGGGTTTCTTTCTTTCTTTCTTTCTTTCTTTCTTTCTTTCTTTCTTTCTTTCTTTCTCATTGGGTTTTCTTTCTTGCTTGCTTGTTGGGTTTCTTTCTTTCTTTCTTTCTTTCTTTCTTTCTTTCTTTCTTTCTTTCTTTCTTTCTCATTGGGTTTTCTTTCTTGCTTGCTTGTTGGGTTTCTTTCTTTCTTTCTTTTGTGGGGCTTTCTTTCTTTGTCAGGTTTTCTTTCTTGCTTGCTTGTTGGGTTTCTTTCTTTCTTTTTCTTTTGTGGGACTTTCTTTCTTTCTTTGTCAGGTTTTCTTTCTTGCTTGCTTGTTGGGTTTCTTTCTTTCTTTCTTTCTTTCTTTCTTTCTTTCTTTCTTTCTTTTGTGGGGCTTTCTTTCTTTGTCAGGTTTTCTTTCTTGCTTGCTTGTTGGGTTTCTTTCTTTCTTTTTCTTTTGTGGGACTTTCTTTCTTTCTTTGTCAGGTTTTCTTTCTTGCTTGCTTGTTGGGTTTCTTTCTTTCTTTTGTGGGTCTTTCTTTCTTTCTTTCTTTCTTTCTCATTGGGTTTTCTTTCTTGCTTGCTTGTTGGGTTTCTTTCTTTCTTTCTTTCTTTCTTTCTTTCTTTCTTTCTTTTGTGGGGCTTTCTTTCTTTGTCAGGTTTTCTTTCTTGCTTGCTTGTTGGGTTTCTTTCTTTCTTTTTCTTTTGTGGGACTTTCTTTCTTTCTTTGTCAGGTTTTCTTTCTTGCTTGCTTGTTGGGTTTCTTTCTTTCTTTTGTGGGTCTTTCTTTCTTTCTTTCTTTCTTTCTTTCTCATTGGGTTTTCTTTCTTGCTTGCTTGTTGGGTTTCTTTCTTTCTTTCTTTCTTTCTTTCTTTCTTTCTTTCTTTCTTTCTTTCTTTCTTTTGTGGGGCTTTCTTTCTTTGTCAGGTTTTCTTTCTTGCTTGCTTGTTGGGTTTCTTTCTTTCTTTTTCTTTTGTGGGACTTTCTTTCTTTCTTTGTCAGGTTTTCTTTCTTGCTTGCTTGTTGGGTTTCTTTCTTTCTTTCTTTCTTTCTTTCTTTCTTTCTTTCTTTCTCATTGGGTTTTCTTTCTTGCTTGCTTGTTGGGTTTCTTTCTTTCTTTCTTTCTTTCTTTCTTTCTCATTGGGTTTTCTTTCTTGCTTGCTTGTTGGGTTTCTTTCTTTCTTTCTTTTGTGGGGCTTTCTTTCTTTGTCAGGTTTTCTTTCTTGCTTGCTTGTTGGGTTTCTTTCTTTCTTTTTCTTTTGTGGGACTTTCTTTCTTTCTTTGTCAGGTTTTCTTTCTTGCTTGCTTGTTGGGTTTCTTTCTTTCTTTCTTTCTTTCTTTCTTTTGTGGGGCTTTCTTTCTTTGTCAGGTTTTCTTTCTTGCTTGCTTGTTGGGTTTCTTTCTTTCTTTTTCTTTTGTGGGACTTTCTTTCTTTCTTTGTCAGGTTTTCTTTCTTGCTTGCTTGTTGGGTTTCTTTCTTTCTTTTGTGGGTCTTTCTTTCTTTCTTTCTTTCTTTCTTTCTTTCTTTCTTTCTCATTGGGTTTTCTTTCTTGCTTGCTTGTTGGGTTTCTTTCTTTCTTTCTTTCTTTCTTTCTTTCTTTCTTTCTTTCTTTTGTGGGGCTTTCTTTCTTTGTCAGGTTTTCTTTCTTGCTTGCTTGTTGGGTTTCTTTCTTTCTTTTTCTTTTGTGGGACTTTCTTTCTTTCTTTGTCAGGTTTTCTTTCTTGCTTGCTTGTTGGGTTTCTTTCTTTCTTTTGTGGGTCTTTCTTTCTTTCTTTCTTTCTTTCTTTCTTTCTTTCTCATTGGGTTTTCTTTCTTGCTTGCTTGTTGGGTTTCTTTCTTTCTTTCTTTCTTTCTTTCTTTCTTTCTTTCTTTCTTTCTTTCTCATTGGGTTTTCTTTCTTGCTTGCTTGTTGGGTTTCTTTCTTTCTTTCTTTCTTTGTCAGGTTTTCTTTCTTGCTTGCTTGTTGGGTTTCTTTCTTTCTTTTGTGGGTCTTTCTTTCTTTCTTTCTCATTGGGTTTTCTTTCTTGCTTGCTTGTTGGGTTTCTTTCTTTCTTTCTTTCTTTCTTTCTTTCTTTCTCATTGGGTTTTCTTTCTTGCTTGCTTGTTGGGTTTCTTTCTTTCTTTCTTTCTTTCTTTCTTTCTTTCTTTGTCAGGTTTTCTTTCTTGCTTGCTTGTTGGGTTTCTTTCTTTCTTTTGTGGGTCTTTCTTTCTTGCTTTCTTTCTCATTGGGTTTTCTTTCTTGCTTGCTTGTTGGGTTTCTTTCTTTCTTTCTTTCTTTCTTTCTTTCTTTCTTTCTTTCTTTTGTGGGGCTTTCTTTCTTTGTCAGGTTTTCTTTCTTGCTTGCTTGTAGGGTTTCTTTCTTTCTTTTTCTTTTGTGGGACTTTCTTTCTTTCTTTGTCAGGTTTTCTTTCTTGCTTGCTTGTTGGGTTTTCTTTCTTGCTTGCTTGTTGGGTTTCTTTCTTTCTTTCAGGGCTTTCTTTCTTTGTCAGGTTTTCTTTCTTGCTTGCTTGTTGGGTTTCTTTCTTTCTTTTGTGGGTCTTTCTTTCTTTCTTTCTTTTTCTTTTGTGGGGCTTTCTTTCTTTGTCAGGTTTTCTTTCTTGCTTGCTTGTTGGGTTTCTTTTTTTCTTTTTCTTTTGTGGGACTTTCTTTCTTTCTTTGTCAGGTTTTCTTTCTTGCTTGCTTGTTGGGTTTCTTTCTTTCTTTTGTGGGTCTTTCTTTCTTTCTTTCTTTCTTTCTTTCTTTCTTTCTTTCTTTCTTTCTTTCTTTCTCATTGGGTTTTCTTTCTTGCTTGCTTGTTGGGTTTCTTTCTTTCTTTCTTTCTTTCTTTCTTTCTTTCTTTCTCATTGGGTTTTCTTTCTTGCTTGCTTGTTGGGTTTCTTTCTTTCTTTCTTTGTCAGGTTTTCTTTCTTGCTTGCTTGTTGGGTTTCTTTCTTTCTTTTGTGGGTCTTTCTTTCTTTCTTTCTTTCTTTCTTTCTCATTGGGTTTTCTTTCTTGCTTGCTTGTTGGGTTTCTTTCTTTCTTTCTTTCTTTCTTTCTTTCTTTTGTGGGGCTTTCTTTCTTTGTCAGGTTTTCTTTCTTGCTTGCTTGTTGGGTTTCTTTCTTTCTTTCTTTCTTTCTTTCTTTCTTTCTTTTGTGGGGCTTTCTTTCTTTGTCAGGTTTTCTTTCTTGCTTGCTTGTTGGGTTTCTTTCTTTCTTTTTCTTTTGTGGGACTTTCTTTCTTTCTTTGTCAGGTTTTCTTTCTTGCTTGCTTGTTGGGTTTCTTTCTTTCTTTTGTGGGTCTTTCTTTCTTTCTTTCTTTCTTTCTTTTTTTCTTTCTTTCTCATTGGGTTTTCTTTCTTGCTTGCTTGTTGGGTTTCTTTCTTTCTTTCTTTCTTTCTTTCTTTCTTTCTTTCTTTCTTTCTTTTGTGGGGCTTTCTTTCTTTGTCAGGTTTTCTTTCTTGCTTGCTTGTTGGGTTTCTTTCTTTCTTTTTCTTTTGTGGGACTTTCTTTCTTTCTTTGTCAGGTTTTCTTTCTTGCTTGCTTGTTGGGTTTCTTTCTTTCTTTTGTGGGTCTTTCTTTCTTTCTTTCTTTCTTTCTCATTGGGTTTTCTTTCTTGCTTGCTTGTTGGGTTTCTTTCTTTCTTTCTTTCTTTCTTTCTTTCTTTCTTTCTTTCTTTCTTTCTTTTGTGGGGCTTTCTTTCTTTGTCAGGTTTTCTTTCTTGCTTGCTTGTTGGGTTTCTTTCTTTCTTTTTCTTTTGTGGGACTTTCTTTCTTTCTTTGTCAGGTTTTCTTTCTTGCTTGCTTGTTGGGTTTCTTTCTTTCTTTTGTGGGGCTTTCTTTCTTTCTTTCTTTCTTTCTCATTGGGTTTTCTTTCTTGCTTGCTTGTTTTGTTTCTTTCTTTCTTTCTTTCTTTTGTGGGGCTTTCTTTCTTTGTCAGGTTTTCTTTCTTGCTTGCTTGTTGGGTTTCTTTCTTTCTTTTTCTTTTGTGGGACTTTCTTTCTTTGTCAGGTTTTCTTTCTTGCTTGCTTGTTGGGTTTCTTTCTTTCTTTTGTGGGGCTTTCTTTCTTTCTTTCTTTCTTTCTTTCTTTCTTTCTTTCTTTCTTTCTTTCTCATTGGGTTTTCTTTCTTGCTTGCTTGTTGGGTTTCTTTCTTTCTTTCTTTCTTTCTTTCTTTCTTTCTTTCTTTCTTTCTTTCTTTCTTTCTTTCTTTTGTGGGGCTTTCTTTCTTTGTCAGGTTTTCTTTCTTGCTTGCTTGTTGGGTTTTCTTTCTTGCTTGCTTGTTGGGTTTCTTTCTTTCTTTCAGGGCTTTCTTTCTTTCTTTGTCAGGTTTTCTTTCTTGCTTGCTTGTTGGGTTTCTTTCTTTCTTTTGTGGGTCTTTCTTTCTTTCTTTCTTTTTCTTTTGTGGGGCTTTCTTTCTTTGTCAGGTTTTCTTTCTTGCTTGCTTGTTGGGTTTCTTTCTTTCTTTTTCTTTTGTGGGACTTTCTTTCTTTCTTTGTCAGGTTTTCTTTCTTGCTTGCTTGTTGGGTTTCTTTCTTTCTTTTGTGGGTCTTTCTTTCTTTCTTTCTTTCTTTCTTTCTTTCTTTCTTTCTTTCTCATTGGGTTTTCTTTCTTGCTTGCTTGTTGGGTTTCTTTCTTTCTTTCTTTCTTTCTTTCTCATTGGGTTTTCTTTCTTGCTTGCTTGTTGGGTTTCTTTCTTTCTTTCTTTGTCAGGTTTTCTTTCTTGCTTGCTTGTTGGGTTTCTTTCTTTCTTTTGTGGGTCTTTCTTTCTTTCTTTCTTTCTTTCTCATTGGGTTTTCTTTCTTGCTTGCTTGTTGGGTTTCTTTCTTTCTTTCTTTCTTTCTTTCTTTCTTTCTTTTGTGGGGCTTTCTTTCTTTGTCAGGTTTTCTTTCTTGCTTGCTTGTTGGGTTTCTTTCTTTCTTTTTCTTTTGTGGGACTTTCTTTCTTTCTTTGTCAGGTTTTCTTTCTTGCTTGCTTGTTGGGTTTCTTTCTTTCTTTTGTGGGTCTTTCTTTCTTTCTTTCTTTCTTTCTTTTTTTCTTTCTTTCTCATTGGGTTTTCTTTCTTGCTTGCTTGTTGGGTTTCTTTCTTTCTTTCTTTCTTTCTTTTGTGGGGCTTTCTTTCTTTGTCAGGTTTTCTTTCTTGCTTGCTTGTTGGGTTTCTTTCTTTCTTTTTCTTTTGTGGGACTTTCTTTCTTTCTTTGTCAGGTTTTCTTTCTTGCTTGCTTGTTGGGTTTCTTTCTTTCTTTTGTGGGTCTTTCTTTCTTTCTTTCTTTCTTTCTTTCTCATTGGGTTTTCTTTCTTGCTTGCTTGTTGGGTTTCTTTCTTTCTTTCTTTCTTTCTTTCTTTTGTGGGGCTTTCTTTCTTTGTCAGGTTTTCTTTCTTGCTTGCTTGTTGGGTTTCTTTCTTTCTTTTTCTTTTGTGGGACTTTCTTTCTTTCTTTGTCAGGTTTTCTTTCTTGCTTGCTTGTTGGGTTTCTTTCTTTCTTTTGTGGGGCTTTCTTTCTTTCTTTCTTTCTTTCTTTCTTTCTTTCTTTCTTTCTTTCTTTCTCATTGGGTTTTCTTTCTTGCTTGCTTGTTTTGTTTCTTTCTTTCTTTCTTTCTTTTGTGGGGCTTTCTTTCTTTGTCAGGTTTTCTTTCTTGCTTGCTTGTTGGGTTTCTTTCTTTTTCTTTTGTGGGACTTTCTTTCTTTGTCAGGTTTTCTTTCTTGCTTGCTTGTTGGGTTTCTTTCTTTCTTTTGTGGGGCTTTCTTTCTTTCTTTCTTTCTTTCTTTCTTTCTTTCTTTCTTTCTTTCTTTCTTTCTCATTGGGTTTTCTTTCTTGCTTGCTTGTTGGGTTTCTTTCTTTCTTTCTTTCTTTCTTTCTTTTGTGGGGCTTTCTTTCTTTGTCAGGTTTTCTTTCTTGCTTGCTTGTTGGGTTTCTTTCTTTCTTTTTCTTTTGTGGGACTTTCTTTCTTTGTCAGGTTTTCTTTCTTGCTTGCTTGTTGGGTTTCTTTCTTTCTTTCTTTCTTTCTTTCTTTCTTTCTTTCTTTTGTGGGGCTTTCTTTCTTTGTCAGGTTTTCTTTCTTGCTTGCTTGTTGGGTTTCTTTCTTTCTTTTTCTTTTGTGGGGCTTTCTTTCTTTGTCAGGTTTTCTTTCTTGCTTGCTTGTTGGGTTTCTTTTTTTCTTTTTCTTTTGTGGGACTTTCTTTCTTTCTTTGTCAGGTTTTCTTTCTTGCTTGCTTGTTGGGTTTCTTTCTTTCTTTTGTGGGTCTTTCTTTCTTTCTTTCTTTCTTTCTTTCTTTCTTTCTCATTGGGTTTTCTTTCTTGCTTGCTTGTTGGGTTTCTTTCTTTCTTTCTTTCTTTCTCATTGGGTTTTCTTTCTTGCTTGCTTGTTGGGTTTCTTTCTTTCTTTCTTTCTTTGTCAGGTTTTCTTTCTTGCTTGCTTGTTGGGTTTCTTTCTTTCTTTCTTTCTTTCTTTCTTTCTTTCTCATTGGGTTTTCTTTCTTGCTTGCTTGTTGGGTTTCTTTCTTTCTTTCTTTCTTTGTCAGGTTTTCTTTCTTGCTTGCTTGTTGGGTTTCTTTCTTTCTTTTGTGGGTCTTTCTTTCTTGCTTTCTTTCTCATTGGGTTTTCTTTCTTGCTTGCTTGTTGGGTTTCTTTCTTTCTTTCTTTCTTTCTTTCTTTCTTTTGTGGGGCTTTCTTTCTTTGTCAGGTTTTCTTTCTTGCTTGCTTGTTGGGTTTCTTTCTTTCTTTTTCTTTTGTGGGACTTTCTTTCTTTCTTTGTCAGGTTTTCTTTCTTGCTTGCTTGTTGGGTTTTCTTTCTTGCTTGCTTGTTGGGTTTCTTTCTTTCTTTCAGGGCTTTCTTTCTTTGTCAGGTTTTCTTTCTTGCTTGCTTGTTGGGTTTCTTTCTTTCTTTTGTGGGTCTTTCTTTCTTTCTTTCTTTCTTTCTTTCTTTCTTTCTTTCTCATTGGGTTTTCTTTCTTGCTTGCTTGTTGGGTTTCTTTCTTTCTTTCTTTCTTTCTTTCTCATTGGGTTTTCTTTCTTGCTTGCTTGTTGGGTTTCTTTCTTTCTTTCTTTGTCAGGTTTTCTTTCTTGCTTGCTTGTTGGGTTTCTTTCTTTCTTTTGTGGGTCTTTCTTTCTTTCTTTCTTTCTTTCTCATTGGGTTTTCTTTCTTGCTTGCTTGTTGGGTTTCTTTCTTTCTTTCTTTCTTTCTCATTGGGTTTTCTTTCTTGCTTGCTTGTTGGGTTTCATTCTTTCTTTCTTTCTTTCTTTCTTTCTTTCTTTGTCAGGTTTTCTTTCTTGCTTGCTTGTTGGGTTTCTTTCTTTCTTTTGTGGGTCTTTCTTTCTTGCTTTCTTTCTCATTGGGTTTTCTTTCTTGCTTGCTTGTTGGGTTTCTTTCTTTCTTTCTTTCTTTCTTTCTTTCTTTCTTTCTTTCTTTTGTGGGGCTTTCTTTCTTTGTCAGGTTTTCTTTCTTGCTTGCTTGTTGGGTTTCTTTCTTTCTTTTTCTTTTGTGGGACTTTCTTTCTTTCTTTGTCAGGTTTTCTTTCTTGCTTGCTTGTTGGGTTTTCTTTCTTGCTTGCTTGTTGGGTTTCTTTCTTTCTTTCAGGGCTTTCTTTCTTTGTCAGGTTTTCTTTCTTGCTTGCTTGTTGGGTTTCTTTCTTTCTTTTGTGGGTCTTTCTTTCTTTCTTTCTTTCTTTCTTTCTTTCTTTCTTTCTCATTGGGTTTTCTTTCTTGCTTGCTTGTTGGGTTTCTTTCTTTCTTTCTTTCTTTCTTTTGTGGGGCTTTCTTTCTTTGTCAGGTTTTCTTTCTTGCTTGCTTGTTGGGTTTCTTTCTTTCTTTCTTTCTTTCTTTCTTTCTTTCTTTCTTTTGTGGGGCTTTCTTTCTTTGTCAGGTTTTCTTTCTTGCTTGCTTGTTGGGTTTCTTTCTTTCTTTTTCTTTTGTGGGACTTTCTTTCTTTCTTTGTCAGGTTTTCTTTCTTGCTTGCTTGTTGGGTTTCTTTCTTTCTTTTGTGGGTCTTTCTTTCTTTCTTTCTTTCTTTCTTTCTCATTGGGTTTTCTTTCTTGCTTGCTTGTTGGGTTTCTTTCTTTCTTTCTTTCTTTCTTTCTTTCTTTTGTGGGGCTTTCTTTCTTTGTCAGGTTTTCTTTCTTGCTTGCTTGTTGGGTTTCTTTCTTTCTTTTTCTTTTGTGGGACTTTCTTTCTTTCTTTGTCAGGTTTTCTTTCTTGCTTGCTTGTTGGGTTTCTTTCTTTCTTTTGTGGGTCTTTCTTTCTTTCTTTCTTTCTTTCTTTCTCATTGGGTTTTCTTTCTTGCTTGCTTGTTGGGTTTCTTTCTTTCTTTCTTTCTTTCTTTCTTTCTTTCTTTTGTGGGGCTTTCTTTCTTTGTCAGGTTTTCTTTCTTGCTTGCTTGTTGGGTTTCTTTCTTTCTTTTTCTTTTGTGGGACTTTCTTTCTTTCTTTGTCAGGTTTTCTTTCTTGCTTGCTTGTTGGGTTTCTTTCTTTCTTTTGTGGGGCTTTCTTTCTTTCTTTCTTTCTTTCTTTCTTTCTCATTGGGTTTTCTTTCTTGCTTGCTTGTTTTGTTTCTTTCTTTCTTTCTTTTGTGGGGCTTTCTTTCTTTGTCAGGTTTTCTTTCTTGCTTGCTTGTTGGGTTTCTTTCTTTCTTTTTCTTTTGTGGGACTTTCTTTCTTTATCAGGTTTTCTTTCTTGCTTGCTTGTTGGGTTTCTTTCTTTCTTTTGTGGGGCTTTCTTTCTTTCTTTCTTTCTTTCTCATTGGGTTTTCTTTCTTGCTTGCTTGTTGGGTTTCTTTCTTTCTTTCTTTCTTTCTTTCTTTCTTTCTTTCTTTCTTTTGTGGGGCTTTCTTTCTTTGTCAGGTTTTCTTTCTTGCTTGCTTGTTGGGTTTCTTTCTTTCTTTTTCTTTTGTGGGACTTTCTTTCTTTGTCAGGTTTTCTTTCTTGCTTGCTTGTTGGGTTTCTTTCTTTCTTTCTTTCTTTCTTTCTTTCTTTCTTTTGTGGGGCTTTCTTTCTTTGTCAGGTTTTCTTTCTTGCTTGCTTGTTGGGTTTCTTTCTTTCTTTTTCTTTTGTGGGGCTTTCTTTCTTTGTCAGGTTTTCTTTCTTGCTTGCTTGTTGGGTTTCTTTTTTTCTTTTGTGGGTCTTTCTTTCTTTCTTTCTTTCTTTCTTTCTTTCTCATTGGGTTTTCTTTCTTGCTTGCTTGTTGGGTTTCTTTCTTTCTTTCTTTCTTTCTTTCTCATTGGGTTTTCTTTCTTGCTTGCTTGTTGGGTTTCTTTCTTTCTTTCTTTCTTTTGTGGGGCTTTCTTTCTTTGTCAGGTTTTCTTTCTTGCTTGCTTGTTGGGTTTCTTTCTTTCTTTTTCTTTTGTGGGACTTTCTTTCTTTCTTTGTCAGGTTTTCTTTCTTGCTTGCTTGTTGGGTTTCTTTCTTTCTTTTGTGGGTCTTTCTTTCTTGCTTTCTTTCTCATTGGGTTTTCTTTCTTGCTTGCTTGTTGGGTTTCTTTCTTTCTTTCTTTCTTTCTTTCTTTCTTTCTTTTGTGGGGCTTTCTTTCTTTGTCAGGTTTTCTTTCTTGCTTGCTTGTTGGGTTTCTTTCTTTCTTTTTCTTTTGTGGGACTTTCTTTCTTTCTTTGTCAGGTTTTCTTTCTTGCTTTCTTGTTGGGTTTCTTTCTTTCTTTTGTGGGTCTTTCTTTCTTTCTCATTGGGTTTTCTTTCTTGCTTGCTTGTTGGGTTTCTTTCTTTCTTTCTTTCTTTCTTTCTTTCTTTCTTTCTTTCTTTCTTTCTTTCTTTTGTGGGGCTTTCTTTCTTTGTCAGGTTTTCTTTCTTGCTTGCTTGTTGGGTTTCTTTCTTTCTTTTTCTTTTGTGGGACTTTCTTTCTTTGTCAGGTTTTCTTTCTTGCTTGCTTGTTGGGTTTCTTTCTTTCTTTTGTGGGTCTTTCTTTCTTTCTTTCTTTCTTTCTTTCTTTCTTTCTTTCTCATTGGGTTTTCTTTCTTGCTTGCTTGTTGGGTTTCTTTCTTTCTTTCTTTCTCATTGGGTTTTCTTTCTTGCTTGCTTGTTGGGTTTCTTTCTTTCTTTCTTTGTCAGGTTTTCTTTCTTGCTTGCTTGTTGGGTTTCTTTCTTTCTTTTGTGGGTCTTTCTTTCTTTCTTTCTTTCTTTCTTTCTCATTGGGTTTTCTTTCTTGCTTGCTTGTTGGGTTTCTTTCTTTCTTTCTTTCTTTCTTTCTTTCTTTCTCATTGGGTTTTCTTTCTTGCTTGCTTGTTGGGTTTCTTTCTTTCTTTCTTTCTTTCTTTCTTTCTTTCTTACTTTCTCATTGGGTTTTCTTTCTTGCTTGCTTGTTGGGTTTCTTTCTTTCTTTCTTTCTTTCTTTCTTTCTTTCTTTCTTTCTTTCTTTCTTTCTTTCTTTCTCATTGGGTTTTCTTTCTTGCTTGCTTGTTGGGTTTCTTTCTTTCTTTCTTTTGTGGGACTTTCTTTCTTTGTCAGGTTTTCTTTCTTGCTTGCTTGTTGGGTTTCTTTCTTTCTTTTTCTTTTGTGGGACTTTCTTTCTTTCTTTGTCAGGTTTTCTTTCTTGCTTGCTTGTTGGGTTTCTTTCTTTCTTTTGTGGGTCTTTCTTTCTTGCTTTCTTTCTCATTGGGTTTTCTTTCTTGCTTGCTTGTTGGGTTTCTTTCTTTCTTTCTTTCTTTCTTTTGTGGGGCTTTCTTTGTCAGGTTTTCTTTCTTGCTTGCTTGTTGGGTTTCTTTCTTTTTCTTTTGTGGGACTTTCTTTCTTTCTTTGTCAGGTTTTCTTTCTTGCTTTCTTGTTGGGTTTCTTTCTTTCTTTTGTGGGTCTTTCTTTCTTTCTTTCTTTCTTTCTTTCTTTCTTTCTCATTGGGTTTTCTTTCTTGCTTGCTTGTTGGGTTTCTTTCTTTCTTTCTTTCTTTCTTTCTTTCTTTCTTTCTTTCTTTCTTTCTTTCTTTTGTGGGGCTTTCTTTCTTTGTCAGGTTTTCTTTCTTGCTTGCTTGTTGGGTTTCTTTCTTTCTTTTTCTTTTGTGGGACTTTCTTTCTTTCTTTGTCAGGTTTTCTTTCTTGCTTGCTTGTTGGGTTTTCTTTCTTGCTTGCTTGTTGGGTTTCTTTCTTTCTTTCAGGGCTTTCTTTCTTTGTCAGGTTTTCTTTCTTGCTTGCTTGTTGGGTTTCTTTCTTTCTTTTGTGGGTCTTTCTTTCTTTCTTTCTTTCTTTCTTTCTTTCTTTCTCATTGGGTTTTCTCTCTTGCTTGCTTGTTGGGTTTCTTTCTTTCTTTCTTTCTTTCTTTCTTTCTTTCTTTCTTTCTTTCTTTTGTGGGGCTTTCTTTCTTTGTCAGGTTTTCTTTCTTGCTTGCTTGTTGGGTTTCTTTCTTTCTTTTTCTTTTGTGGGACTTTCTTTCTTTCTTTGTCAGGTTTTCTTTCTTGCTTGCTTGTTGGGTTTCTTTCTTTCTTTTGTGGGGCTTTCTTTCTTTCTTTCTTTCTTTCTTTCTTTCTCATTGGGTTTTCTTTCTTGCTTGCTTGTTTTGTTTCTTTCTTTCTTTCTTTTGTGGGGCTTTCTTTCTTTGTCAGGTTTTCTTTCTTGCTTGCTTGTTGGGTTTCTTTCTTTCTTTTTCTTTTGTGGGACTTTCTTTCTTTATCAGGTTTTCTTTCTTGCTTGCTTGTTGGGTTTCTTTCTTTCTTTTGTGGGGCTTTCTTTCTTTCTTTCTTTCTTTCTTTCTTTCTTTCTTTCTTTCTTTCTTTCTTTCTTTCTCATTGGGTTTTCTTTCTTGCTTGCTTGTTGGGTTTCTTTCTTTCTTTCTTTCTTTCTTTCTTTTGTGGGGCTTTCTTTCTTTGTCAGGTTTTCTTTCTTGCTTGCTTGTTGGGTTTCTTTCTTTCTTTTTCTTTTGTGGGACTTTCTTTCTTTGTCAGGTTTTCTTTCTTGCTTGCTTGTTGGGTTTCTTTCTTTCTTTCTTTCTTTCTTTCTTTCTTTCTTTCTTTCTTTCTTTCTTTCTTTTGTGGGGCTTTCTTTCTTTGTCAGGTTTTCTTTCTTGCTTGCTTGTTGGGTTTCTTTCTTTCTTTTTCTTTTGTGGGGCTTTCTTTCTTTGTCAGGTTTTCTTTCTTGCTTGCTTGTTGGGTTTCTTTTTTTCTTTTGTGGGTCTTTCTTTCTTTCTTTCTTTCTTTCTTTCTTTCTCATTGGGTTTTCTTTCTTGCTTGCTTGTTGGGTTTCTTTCTTTCTTTCTTTCTTTCTTTCTTTCTCATTGGGTTTTCTTTCTTGCTTGCTTGTTGGGTTTCTTTCTTTCTTTCTTTCTTTCTTTCTTTTGTGGGGCTTTCTTTCTTTGTCAGGTTTTCTTTCTTGCTTGCTTGTTGGGTTTCTTTCTTTCTTTTTCTTTTGTGGGACTTTCTTTCTTTCTTTGTCAGGTTTTCTTTCTTGCTTGCTTGTTGGGTTTCTTTCTTTCTTTTGTGGGTCTTTCTTTCTTGCTTTCTTTCTCATTGGGTTTTCTTTCTTGCTTGCTTGTTGGGTTTCTTTCTTTCTTTCTTTCTTTCTTTCTTTCTTTCTTTCTTTCTTTCTTTTGTGGGGCTTTCTTTCTTTGTCAGGTTTTCTTTCTTGCTTGCTTGTTGGGTTTCTTTCTTTCTTTTTCTTTTGTGGGACTTTCTTTCTTTCTTTGTCAGGTTTTCTTTCTTGCTTTCTTGTTGGGTTTCTTTCTTTCTTTTGTGGGTCTTTCTTTCTTTCTTTCTTTCTTTCTCATTGGGTTTTCTTTCTTGCTTGCTTGTTGGGTTTCTTTCTTTCTTTCTTTCTTTCTTTCTTTCTTTCTTTTGTGGGGCTTTCTTTCTTTGTCAGGTTTTCTTTCTTGCTTGCTTGTTGGGTTTCTTTCTTTCTTTTTCTTTTGTGGGACTTTCTTTCTTTGTCAGGTTTTCTTTCTTGCTTGCTTGTTGGGTTTCTTTCTTTCTTTTGTGGGTCTTTCTTTCTTTCTTTCTTTCTTTCTTTTTTTCTCATTGGGTTTTCTTTCTTGCTTGCTTGTTGGGTTTCTTTCTTTCTTTCTTTCTCATTGGGTTTTCTTTCTTGCTTGCTTGTTGGGTTTCTTTCTTTCTTTCTTTGTCAGGTTTTCTTTCTTGCTTGCTTGTTGGGTTTCTTTCTTTCTTTTGTGGGTCTTTCTTTCTTTCTTTCTTTCTTTCTTTCTTTCTTTCTCATTGGGTTTTCTTTCTTGCTTGCTTGTTGGGTTTCTTTCTTTCTTTCTTTCTTTCTTTCTTTCTTTCTTTCTTTCTCATTGGGTTTTCTTTCTTGCTTGCTTGTTGGGTTTCTTTCTTTCTTTCTTTCTTTCTTTCTCATTGGGTTTTCTTTCTTGCTTGCTTGTTGGGTTTCTTTCTTTCTTTCTTTTGTGGGACTTTCTTTCTTTGTCAGGTTTTCTTTCTTGCTTGCTTGTTGGGTTTCTTTCTTTCTTTTTCTTTTGTGGGACTTTCTTTCTTTCTTTGTCAGGTTTTCTTTCTTGCTTGCTTGTTGGGTTTCTTTCTTTCTTTTGTGGGTCTTTCTTTCTTGCTTTCTTTCTCATTGGGTTTTCTTTCTTGCTTGCTTGTTGGGTTTCTTTCTTTCTTTCTTTCTTTCTTTTGTGGGGCTTTCTTTCTTTGTCAGGTTTTCTTTCTTGCTTGCTTGTTGGGTTTCTTTCTTTTTCTTTTGTGGGACTTTCTTTCTTTCTTTGTCAGGTTTTCTTTCTTGCTTTCTTGTTGGGTTTCTTTCTTTCTTTTGTGGGTCTTTCTTTCTTTCTTTCTTTCTTTCTTTCTTTCTTTCTCATTGGGTTTTCTTTCTTGCTTGCTTGTTGGGTTTCTTTCTTTCTTTCTTTCTTTCTTTCTTTCTTTCTTTTGTGGGGCTTTCTTTCTTTGTCAGGTTTTCTTTCTTGCTTGCTTGTTGGGTTTCTTTCTTTCTTTTTCTTTTGTGGGACTTTCTTTCTTTCTTTGTCAGGTTTTCTTTCTTGCTTTCTTGTTGGGTTTCTTTCTTTCTTTTGTGGGTCTTTCTTTCTTTCTTTCTTTCTTTCTTTCTCATTGGGTTTTCTTTCTTGCTTGCTTGTTGGGTTTCTTTCTTTCTTTCTTTCTTTCTTTCTTTTGTGGGGCTTTCTTTCTTTGTCAGGTTTTATTTCTTGCTTGCTTGTTGGGTTTCTTTCTTTCTTTTTCTTTTGTGGGACTTTCTTTCTTTCTTTGTCAGGTTTTCTTTCTTGCTTGCTTGTTGGGTTTCTTTCTTTCTTTTGTGGGTCTTTCTTTCTTTCTTTCTTTCTTTCTTTCTCATTGGGTTTTCTTCTTGCTTGCTTGTTGGGTTTCTTTCTTTCTTTCTTTCTTTCTTTCTTTCTCATTGGGTTTTCTTTCTTGCTTGCTTGTTGGATTTCTTTCTTTCTTTTTCTTTTGTGGGACTTTCTTTCTTTGTCAGGTTTTCTTTCTTGCTTGCTTGTTGGGTTTCTTTCTTTCTTTTGTGGTTCTTTCTTTCTTTCTTTCTTTCTTTCTTTCTTTCTTTCTTTCTTTCTTTCTTTCTTTCTCATTGGGTTTTCTTTCTTGCTTGCTTGTTGGGTTTCTTTCTTTCTTTCTTTCTTTCTTTCTTTCTTTCTTGTGGGGCTTTCTTTCTTTGTCAGGTTTTCTTTCTTGCTTGCTTGTTGGGTTTTCTTTCTTGCTTGCTTGTTGGGTTTCTTTCTTTCTTTTTCTTTTGTGGGGCTTTCTAGCTTGCTTGTTGGGTTTCTTTCGTTCTTTCTTTCTTTGTCAGGTTTTCTTTCTTGCTTTCTTGCTTGCTTGTTGGGTTTCTTTCTTTCTTTCTTTCTTTCTTTCTTTCTCATTGGGTTTTCTTTCTTGCTTGCTTGTTGGGTTTCTTTCTTTCTTTGTCAGGTTTTCTTTCTTGCTTGCTTGTTGGGTTTCTTTCTTTCTTTTGTGGGTCTTTCTTTCTTTCTTTCTTTCTCATTGGGTTTTCTTTCTTGCTTGCTTGTTGGGTTTCTTTCTTTCTTTCTTTCTTTCTCATTGGGTTTTCTTTCTTGCTTGCTTGTTGGGTTTCTTTCTTTCTTTCTTTCTTTCTTTGTCAGGTTTTCTTTCTTGCTTGCTTGTTGGGTTTCTTTCTTTCTTTTGTGGGTCTTTCTTTCTTGCTTTCTTTCTCATTGGGTTTTCTTTCTTGCTTGCTTGTTGGGTTTCTTTCTTTCTTTCTTTCTTTCTTTCTTTCTTTCTTTCTTTTGTGGGGCTTTCTTTCTTTGTCAGGTTTTCTTTCTTGCTTGCTTGTTGGGTTTCTTTCTTTCTTTTTCTTTTGTGGGACTTTCTTTCTTTCTTTGTCAGGTTTTCTTTCTTGCTTGCTTGTTGGGTTTCTTTCTTTCTTTTGTGGGTCTTTCTTTCTTTCTTTCTTTCTTTCTTTCTTTCTTTCTTTCTTTCTCATTGGGTTTTCTTTCTTGCTTGCTTGTTGGGTTTCTTTCTTTCTTTCTTTCTTTCTTTCTTTCTCATTGGGTTTTCTTTCTTGCTTGCTTGTTGGGTTTCTTTCTTTCTTTCTTTCTTTCTTTCTTTGTCAGGTTTTCTTTCTTGCTTGCTTGTTGGGTTTCTTTCTTTCTTTTGTGGGTCTTTCTTTCTTGCTTTCTTTCTCATTGGGTTTTCTTTCTTGCTTGCTTGTTGGGTTTCTTTCTTTCTTTCTTTCTTTCTTTCTTTTGTGGGGCTTTCTTTCTTTGTCAGGTTTTCTTTCTTGCTTGCTTGTTGGGTTTCTTTCTTTCTTTTTCTTTTGTGGGACTTTCTTTCTTTCTTTGTCAGGTTTTCTTTCTTGCTTGCTTGTTGGGTTTCTTTCTTTCTTTTGTGGGTCTTTCTTTCTTTCTTTCTTTCTTTCTTTCTTTCTTTCTCATTGGGTTTTCTTTCTTGCTTGCTTGTTGGGTTTCTTTCTTTCTTTCTTTCTTTCTTTCTTTCTCATTGGGTTTTCTTTCTTGCTTGTTGGGTTTCTTTCTTTCTTTCTTTCTTTCTTTCTTTCTTTCTTTCTTTCTTTCTTGTGGGGCTTTCTTTCTTTGTCAGGTTTTCTTTCTTGCTTGCTTGTTGGGTTTTCTTTCTTGCTTGCTTGTTAGGTTTCTTTCTTTCTTTTTCTTTTGTGGGGCTTTCTTGCTTGCTTGTTGGGTTTCTTTCGTTCTTTCTTTCTTTGTCAGGTTTTCTTTCTTGCTTTCTTGCTTGCTTGTTGGGTTTCTTTCTTTCTTTCTTTCTTTCTTTCTTTCTTTCTTTGTCAGGTTTTCTTTCTTGCTTGCTTGTTGGGTTTTCTTTCTTGCTTGCTTGTTGGGTTTCTTTCTTTCTTTCAGGGCTTTCTTTCTTTGTCAGGTTTTCTTTCTTGCTTGCTTGTTGGGTTTCTTTCTTTCTTTTGTGGGTCTTTCTTTCTTTCTTTCTTTCTTTCTTTCTCATTGGGTTTTCTTTCTTGCTTGCTTGTTGGGTTTCTTTCTTTCTTTCTTTCTTTCTTTCTTTCTTTCTTTTGTGGGGCTTTCTTTCTTTGTCAGGTTTTCTTTCTTGCTTGCTTGTTGGGTTTCTTTCTTTCTTTCTTTCTTTCTTTCTTTCTTTCTTTTGTGGGGCTTTCTTTCTTTGTCAGGTTTTCTTTCTTGCTTGCTTGTTGGGTTTCTTTCTTTCTTTTTCTTTTGTGGGACTTTCTTTCTTTCTTTGTCAGGTTTTCTTTCTTGCTTGCTTGTTGGGTTTCTTTCTTTCTTTTGTGGGTCTTTCTTTCTTTCTTTCTTTCTTTCTTTCTCATTGGGTTTTCTTTCTTGCTTGCTTGTTGGGTTTCTTTCTTTCTTTCTTTCTTTCTTTCTTTCTTTCTTTCTTTTGTGGGGCTTTCTTTCTTTGTCAGGTTTTCTTTCTTGCTTGCTTGTTGGGTTTCTTTCTTTCTTTTTCTTTTGTGGGACTTTCTTTCTTTCTTTGTCAGGTTTTCTTTCTTGCTTGCTTGTTGGGTTTCTTTCTTTCTTTTGTGGGGCTTTCTTTCTTTCTTTCTTTCTTTCTTTCTCATTGGGTTTTCTTTCTTGCTTGCTTGTTTTGTTTCTTTCTTTCTTTCTTTTGTGGGGCTTTCTTTCTTTGTCAGGTTTTCTTTCTTGCTTGCTTGTTGGGTTTCTTTCTTTCTTTTTCTTTTGTGGGACTTTCTTTCTTTGTCAGGTTTTCTTTCTTGCTTGCTTGTTGGGTTTCTTTCTTTCTTTTGTGGGGCTTTCTTTCTTTCTTTCTTTCTTTCTTTCTTTCTTTCTTTCTCATTGGGTTTTCTTTCTTGCTTGCTTGTTGGGTTTCTTTCTTTCTTTCTTTCTTTCTTTCTTTCTTTTGTGGGGCTTTCTTTCTTTGTCAGGTTTTCTTTCTTGCTTGCTTGTTGGGTTTCTTTCTTTCTTTTTCTTTTGTGGGACTTTCTTTCTTTCTTTGTCAGGTTTTCTTTCTTGCTTGCTTGTTGGGTTTCTTTTTTTCTTTTGTGGGTCTTTCTTTCTTTCTTTCTTTCTTTCTTTCTTTCTTTCTTTCTCATTGGGTTTTCTTTCTTGCTTGCTTGTTGGGTTTCTTTCTTTCTTTCTTTCTTTCTTTCTTTCTTTCTTTCTTTCTTTCTTTCTTTCTCATTGGGTTTTCTTTCTTGCTTGCTTGTTGGGTTTCTTTCTTTCTTTCTTTTGTGGGGCTTTCTTTCTTTGTCAGGTTTTCTTTCTTGCTTGCTTGTTGGGTTTCTTTCTTTCTTTTTCTTTTGTGGGACTTTCTTTCTTTCTTTGTCAGGTTTTCTTTCTTGCTTGCTTGTTGGGTTTCTTTCTTTCTTTTGTGGGTCTTTCTTTCTTTCTTTCTTTCTCATTGGGTTTTCTTTCTTGCTTGCTTGTTGGGTTTCTTTCTTTCTTTCTTTCTTTCTTTTGTGGGGCTTTCTTTCTTTGTCAGGTTTTCTTTCTTGCTTGCTTGTTGGGTTTCTTTCTTTCTTTTTCTTTTGTGGGACTTTCTTTCTTTCTTTGTCAGGTTTTCTTTCTTGCTTTCTTGTTGGGTTTCTTTCTTTTGTGGGTCTTTCTTTCTTTCTTTCTTTCTTTCTTTCTTTCTCATTGGGTTTTCTTTCTTGCTTGCTTGTTGGGTTTCTTTCTTTCTTTCTTTCTTTCTTTTGTGGGGCTTTCTTTCTTTGTCAGGTTTTCTTTCTTGCTTGCTTGTTGGGTTTCTTTCTTTCTTTTGTGGGTCTTTCTTTCTTTCTTTCTTTCTTTCTTTCTTTCTTTCTTTCTTTCTTTCTTTCTCATTGGGTTTTCTTCTTGCTTGCTTGTTGGGTTTCTTTCTTTCTTTCTTTCTTTCTTTCTCATTGGGTTTTCTTTCTTGCTTGCTTGTTGGATTTCTTTCTTTCTTTTTCTTTTGTGGGACTTTCTTTCTTTGTCAGGTTTTCTTTCTTGCTTGCTTGTTGGGTTTCTTTCTTTCTTTTGTGGGTCTTTCTTTCTTTCTTTCTTTCTTTCTTTCTTTCTCATTGGGTTTTCTTTCTTGCTTGCTTGTTGGGTTTCTTTCTTTCTTTCTTTCTTTCTTTCTTTCTTTCTTTCTTTCTTGTGGGGCTTTCTTTCTTTGTCAGGTTTTCTTTCTTGCTTGCTTGTTGGGTTTCTTTCTTTCTTTTTCTTTTGTGGGGCTTTCTTGCTTGCTTGTTGGGTTTCTTTCGTTCTTTCTTTCTTTGTCAGGTTTTCTTTCTTGCTTTCTTGCTTGCTTGTTGGGTTTCTTTCTTTCTTTCTTTCTTTCTTTCTTTCTTTCTTTCTTTGTCAGGTTTTCTTTCTTGCTTGCTTGTTGGGTTTCTTTCTTTCTTTCAGGGCTTTCTTTCTTTGTCAGGTTTTCTTTCTTGCTTGCTTGTTGGGGTTTCTTTCTTTCTTTCTTTTGTGGGGCTTTCTTTCTTTGTCAGGTTTTCTTGCTTGCTTGTTGGGTTTCTTTCTTTCTTTCTTTCTTTCTTTCTTTCTTTCTTTCTCATCGGGGTTTCTTTCTTTTGTGGGGTTTTCTTTCTTTCTTACTTTCTTTCTTTTGTGGGTTTTTCTTGCTTGCTTGCTGGGTTTCTTTCTTTTTCTTTCTCATTGGGCTTTCTTTCTTTCCCTTTCAGAACACTCCTAGAAATAAAGGTACTAATCTGTGCAGAGTTTCTCAAAAGCATCGCAGCCCAAAGGTCCTTGTTAAATGGTTGAACAAGTAGCACAGTGAACTCTCTCTCCCCCCCTCCCCCCCAGTTAAGACACTCTTAGCGTTAAGAGGCTTTTGGGAAATCCACCCCGTCCCGTTCCGTGTGTGTGTTTTGACTTCATGATCAGGTGGTTTTGAGTGTTCGTGTCTCACACCTGATTTGGTGAAAGCAGATAAACGTGTTGCATCTGCAGCAGATGTGCAGCGCAACAGTTTTGTGTGTGTGTGTGTGTGTGTGTGTGTGTGTGTGTGTGTGTGTTTTATAAGATGAAGGAAGAGTGAAGACTGAGTGCTTGTAGGTGTGATGTGAGAGTGAGCTCCTCTGCAGGAACGCATGTTTTGAAGACTCCACAACAGCCTACACAATGTTCTGAGAGAAGGAACACAAACCCTTCTGCCTTTTTTAATGAAGAGGGGGAGAAGAAGGGATCAGGGCCAGGAGTCACTGAGCTTCAGATACGGCAGGAGGAATGTCTGGCCTCCTTTTTTCCACACATGTGGTAATCACAGAGGAATGCCTGGAGCCCACTTTGCTTTTTTTTCGTTTCTTTTTTTTTTCCACTGCCACACTCCCTCACTGAAGCTTTCCCACGCCATCCCCCTCCCCCAGTCTCCACATTTTCCAGCTCCTCCACTCCGGACACAAAACCACACACACACGCACACGCACGCACGCATGCCGCTCTGAGGGTGACGCTGTGAGGTGAGAGCTCGCCACACGGTTCTCACATCACTACCGCTAATCATCAGCCTCACCATCCTTAAAAATATCATCACTTCCATCCTGCTCCGATTCAGACCTCGCCTTTCTGTCTGTGTGGAATTTCACACGTTCTCCTCATCTCCATATGGGTTTCCTCCGGGTTCTTCCCACCTCCCAAAAACATGCCCCAGGGTAAAATGGGATTCTAAATTGCCTCTAGTGTGTGTGTGTGTGCATGCATATGTTGTCCTGTGATGAACCAGCATCACATCCAGGGTGTATTCCCAAATCACACCCAGTATTCCTGGGATAATTTTCCATCCTGACCAAAATAAAGCACAAGCGCTCTTTCTTTCTTGCTTGCTTTGTTTATCTTTTATTGCTTTTCCATCTTTCTTTTTCCTTCCTTCCTTCCTTCCTTCCTTCCTTCCTTCCTTCCTTCCTCTACTTTGTTCTTGTTTTTTGTCCATTTGTCTTTCTTTCCTTTTTTGCACTTATTTTTTAATTTTCTTTGCTCTTTAGCTTCCTTCATTTTTTCCATCTTCCTTCTTCTTTGCTCTCTCTTAGTATTCTTTCTTTCTGATTAGTTTGTTTTTCTTTCTTTTCTTCTTAAAGCAGATACACAGAACCTTTTATTTTTAAATAAATTTCTGAGTGGATAGCATCTCCGTCCTTGACTCTTGTATGCTGCATAAATGGGAATAAAAAAAAAAAATTTTGAGAGTTAAAATCGACCGCAAAGTTGCCATTGGAGCTGCCCTGCTGAGCCAGCCCTGAGTGCATGATGTCACAGCGGTAACCGGTTTTAAGGCCGAGACCTTTGACAGCTATAGACCAAAGTCATATAAATAAAAATTTATGGTGAAAGTAAGAAATAGCGTTACCGACTCGCTCAACTAAGACTGATTTGACTAAACTGATTGTGGGTTGACTCTCATTAAAACAGGATGGGTGTTATAACTTATGCAACATACATGTACATGCATGCATTTTCACTGATAAAACGTAAAAGGCTCATTAAATAATCAGATGAACTGAGACAATCACATTCTGAAGCAAATTAAATAATCTTGTACCGCTAACTTAAACACACAATACAAGTTACATGGATTAATCTAAATGCAGGTAAGCAACGAGTGTTGTTTTGTATCCAAATGAGAATCGGAGCTTACCCGTCTGTGTTCTCACTTCTTGAAGGCCGATCTTGTGGCTGATTGTTTTGAAACAATCTGATTTTCAGTTGTTTGTTCAGTTCTCCATTCATTCTCTTCTTCCACGTAAGGGCGAGATATTGCTGCTGAGGCGAGCACATCCAGCAGAGAAATCAGACAGCTGGTTTACTCATTCTCCGCTTTCTCCATACGGAGTACTCCACCATTACTGCTCGGCTCAGACAATTACTAAAACCTGGAACGGGACGTCACCGGTTTTAGCAACAACCGCGGGAAGGTTACTGCCTGAGCGATAATGTCATGTCTCGTTCCATCCTGGGTTTTAGCAACAACCCTCGGCTCACACTCTGGGAGAACTGGTGCAACTGAACTTTACTTTCCTTTTCTTGTAGTTTTCTTGTAGTTTTCTTTTCCTTTAATTGTTGGTACCGCACCCTTTTTCAATGCGGGCTTATAGCCAACGCTCCTCAACAGATCAGAGGTCTCGTACGAGTCTTCAGTAAAATGTGCAGAGCAGACGAGAGACCACTTCATAGCCGCCCAATGTTCCCGTGAACTTCTCGCAAAACGCATCCAAATCTTTGCAGTTTGAACATTCTTGGGCCATGAATGCAATGCAAATCCACCTTCTGTCGTGTTGCTGCACCCGCCAGCAACACGTCTACGTAGCATGTCCATTTTTCTTTCTTTCTTTCTTTCTTTCTTTCTTTCTTTTCGAGTGTTTTATTTTACAGCAGTACCTGATGTCTGTATCTTTTTATGTGAATTACAGGATGAGCAAAGGGAATTTTTTTTTGGTTTTTTTTGTTCTGAACTGCAACAAACCTGTTACGTGAGGAATTAAGTGCATTGCATTATTATTACATTTACAACCAGACAAAACACACACACCACTACCTGAACACTGTTTAGTCTTTTCCAGACCTCCAGGTGCACAGGGACTGCTGTGATTATGTGATTTGCGCTCCACCCAAAACCACCCCACTGTGTGAAGATGGACAGCTCATGGGGAATAAACGCACACACACACACACACACACACACACATATATATATATATATATATATATATATATATATATATATATATATATATATATCTGTCTTACCAGCCTTCTGAGCTCCTTCCACTGACATAATTATTAATGCAGCTACTTAATGAGTAATGTGATTCCGAATGAACCCATCAGGTCAAAACTGTTAGAAATTCCCATCATTTAGTCCCCAGTAACACACGCACACGCGTTGCAGAGTTCTAAATAGACTAAAATAGCAGTGTAGTGGCACCAGTCATAAAGGCTGGGGGCAGCTTTAGGCCCCCAAAAGCTCATGGGTTCTACATGCTTGGAGTTGCACTTCCTGGCACTTGCAGGCCTCCCTGAGAGTCACTCTTTTTTGGTAATATTAATGAGTTGTTTTGGGGTGGTTGTTTTTTTTTGCGAAAAGTTGCTGTGATTGTTTTTGATTGAAGACTTCTCATCTCATCTCATTATCTCTAGCCGCTTTATCCTGTTCTACAGGGTCGCAGGCAAGCTGGAGCCTATCCCAGCTGACTACGGGCGAAAGGCGGGGTACACCCTGGACAAGTCGCCAGGTCATCACAGGGCTGACACATAGACACAGACAACCATTCACACCTACGGTCAATTTAGAGTCACCAGTTAACCTAACCTGCATGTCTTTGGACTGTGGGGGAAACTGGAGCACCCAGAGGGAGAACATGCAAACTCCGCACAGAAAGGCCCTCGCCGGCCACGGGGCTCGAACCCGGACCTTCTTGCTGTGAGGTGACAGCGCTAACCACTATACCACCGTGCCGCCCCTGATTGAAGACTTATTATAATTAATACTCAATGGTATTGGAATAAGAACAAAACAACCAGTTGATGTTCACCAAGTGTCAGCTTTATTTTCAGCTTCAGCCATTCAATAACAGAACATTACTATCCAGATTGGTGGCACGGTGGTGTAGTGGTTAGCGCTGTCGCCTCACAGCAAGAAGGTCCGGGTTCGTGGCTGGCGAGGGCCTTTCTGTGTGGAGTTTGCATGTTCTCCCCATGTCCGCGTGGGTTTCCTCCGGGTGCTCCGGTTTCCCCCACAGTCCAAAGACATGCAGGTTAGGTTAACTGGTGGCTCTAAATTGACCGTAGGTGTGAATAGTTGTGTGTCTCCCTGAGATGACCTGGTGACTTGTCCAGGGTGTACCCTGCCTCTTGCCCATAGTCAGCTGGGATAGGCTCCAGCTTGCCCGCGACCCTGCACAGGATAAATAGCGATGGATGGATGGATGGATGGACTATCTAGATCTAACTCGGGGACTGGCGTGTATTATGTACATGGTGCGTAAGCATCTCTTAACACGGATGGCACTTTACCGCTAACACAGCATAGACCGGAGGTAAACCAGTATCAGTGACAATCTCCACATGGAACTACTCGGACAGCTATGGACGGGGAGTGGAGTATGTCCAACTGTAGAACATTCACATGGCAGTGCACCGTCGCCGCTGCATGGGGATAACAAGAGAAAATTAAACAAAACACATTTTCAAGATTGCCAAGTTTTTTATTAGTGTAGCGTCAACTTTTACAGGCCTCGTCTCGTCTCGTCTTCTTCCGCTTTATCCGGGACCGGGTCACGGAGGCAGCAGTCTAAGCATGGAAGCCCAAACTTCCCTTTCCCCAGACACCTCGGCCAGCTCCTCGGGAAGAACACAGAGGCATTCCCAGGCCAGCCGAGAGACATAGTCCCTCCAGCGTGTCCTGGGTCTTCCCCGGGGCCTCCTCCCGGGGGGACATACCTGGAACACCTCCCCAGGAAGGCGTCCAGGAGGCATCCGAAAAAAATGCCCGAGCCACCTCAACTGATTCCTCTCGATGTGGAGGAGCAGCGGCTCTACTCCGAGCTCCTCCGGAGTGACTGTGCTTCTCATCCTATCTCTAAGGGAGCGCCCAGCCACCCTGCGAAGGAAACTCATTTCAGCCGCTTGTATCCGCGATCTTGTTCTTTTGGTCATTACCCAAAGTTCATGACCATAGGTGAGAGTTGGAACGTAGATCGACCGGTAAATTACAGGCGTGTCGGCAATATTGTGGGTGTAGCACTAAGGAAACACTGCGTGTCGGCCCGATACACTGAAAAGGCTGAGTTAGAATGCTGCATCTGGGTGTGTATTTGTGGATGTAACTCTGTATTGTAGCTTGACAAAGGTTTGTCAAAGTAACCCCAAGCCTATATGGTTCTGTCAGCTATAGATGAATGACAGTTCTTGATGCAGTGAGAGATCAGAGATCACGAGTGTTCAGATTAGGCTTGAGCCCTTTGCCCTTTACCCACCGAAATTCCTCCAGATTCCTTGAATCGTATCATGATGATATGCACTGTGGGTGAAATATCCAAATCCCTTCCTGTCTTTCTTTGAGGATCATTGTTTTTAAACATTTCATTAATCTCTCTGTCTGTCTCTCTCTGTCTACCTGTCTGTCTCTCTCTCCCTGTCTGCCTGTCTCCTTCTCTGTCTGTCTCCCTCTCCCTGTCTGTCTCCCTCTGCCTGTCTGTGTCTCTGTCTGTTTCTCTGTCTGTCTCTCTGTTGCTTTGATGACCACCCGTTGGTTTTGTACAGTATTAAAAATGTTTTAATTCAGTGATCGTTGTGTCACAGAGACTTTTTTTTTACTTTAACAGTTATGTACTGTTGCAGCTGCACAGAAACCCAGAGCTGATCTGTCTGAGTTGTGGGTTTTTTTGTTTTTCCAGGCAGGTAAATGGTATGAAGCCCCACTCTTCCTCCTCTGTGGCAGGTCATTCTCAGATTACTCTTTATTCTCTGTGGCTGTGGGACTTCTTTAAAAGCGAAAGAGCCCAAAGCCAGACCTGAGACACGGACTAAGACATCCTCGGGCAGGTGGAAAGGAAGTGGGCATTTTCGTGCAGGTCTAATGATCAGGACTAAAGCATGTGACTGAAATGAATCAGCGCTCTACAGCAAACTGCGACGCCCTGCTCGCTGTTCTTCTTCTCCTTCTTCCATTTTTTTGTTTTTGGTCTGATGATGCATTGATAGACAAATCAGTTATGGCACAGATTGTTCTATTTAAAGCAAACAGCTCGCCTTTTCCCTCCTTCCAGTCGACTGCTACGGCACGTCGAGGCTGAAACCGAGAAGCGTTCACTTATTCGCTCCGAAATGTTGTTTTAATGCATCACTTCAAATGGACTGTGTCAGATATTTCCTTGTGCTCACGCGGCTCACGGTGAAATAAATAGTCCTGCTTATTAAAATGAAATCGTCTTTACAAATGGAGGCAAAGTCGAACGCTAATCTCTGAGCTGCCGTGCTTTCTCTCTTCGTCGTCTTCCTTCTTTTTTTTTTGTGCATAAAGTAGGCCCAAAGACGATCTGTTTGCATGGCTGCTTGACAGATTTTATTTTACTGATCTCACCACGAACATAATCTATATTCCTGCGACGCTCCCGTCGCCTTTATTATTAATCCTGTTAATGTTTCTTTCTCTCTCGCTGGTTGATAGTACTCTGATGTATCATAGCTGAAGGAGGGAGAGGAGGAGAAGGAGGAGGAGGATGTCGCCAGTTCAGCAATGATTAGCCAGAGCTAGGAATCTTAAGAATAGTGGCATAGGCCCCTGTGACCACTTTATTAGGAACACCTGTACACCTGGTCGTTCATGCAATTATCCAAACATGTAGCAGCAGCAGCACAATGCAGAACATCACGCTGATACAAGTCTGTTTAATGCTCATGTTGTCAAACATCAGAATGAGGAGAACATCAGACCATGTCATGGTTCAGAGAAGAACATCCAGATTGGTTCAAGCTGCCAGGAAGGATATAGTAACTCGAAAACCAACCGTGGTGAGCAGAAAAGCATTTCAAACAGCAGAATATCGTATCATGTTCCAAGCCAAGAAGAATCTGAGATGTGACATTGTAGCCCAACTGTGGTGCTTTTCTGCTCACCACAGTTGTAAAGAGTGATTATTTGAGTTACGGTTACCATTTCCTTCCTGTCAGGTCAGCTCGATGCAGTCTGGACGTTCTCCTCTGAACAATCAACAAGACGTTTGCGCACACAGAACGGGATGTTTTTTGGTTTTCGCACCGTTCCGCGTTAAACTCTGCAGAACGTCGTGAGTGAAAATCCCCAGGAGGTTTCTCTGAAAGACTCAAACCACTAACAGTCACGCTACAACAATGTCAGTGAGTTCACATCTTTCCACCTCATCCTGATGTTTGATGTGAACATTAACTGAAGGGCTTTGACCCGTGTCTGCATTGTACTGCTGCTGCTGTCACATGATTGGCTGATTTGGATCGCTACTAAACGAGCAGGTGTTCCTGTTAAAGTGGCCAGTGAAAGTTCGTAGTATATCATGTAATTGTAGGACAGTAGGAGACATACAGAGACAGAGAAAAGTGCTTCTGAGGTTGTAGGAGGTATTATAATAATAATAATAATAATAGTAATTTACATTTCTTCGTAAATGCATTTTATCTTCTTGCAGTGAGTCTCTGCTTTCTGGAAACATGTTTGATTTGTAGCCACGACTAGATTTCCTATTTTCCTGGCACTAATGACTCCTCTGCCTGAGAGAGTGCACACAAGCGCATGTGTGTGTGGCGAAGACAGAGAGACAGAGATGGAGAGAAAGAATGACTAAGGGCTGATGTCAGTGTTCTGTCACCCGCCTCCCCCCCTCACACACACACACACACACACACACACACTACCTCCCTGCCTCACGTGATTATCCCCCCGTGTGGTTCACTCTATGACTCTATCACTTCCTGACTGTTTACCTCATCCCCACCATTTTGATCAGAGCCCATTGTTCCCTGCACAGACAGCGTAATGGACGCCTCACACTCTCTCTCTCCTTCTCTCTCACACACACACACACACACACACACGGGCTGAAATGCTGCGCTCGCTCTGGCTACCGTTTCTTCATGGATGCCAGCAAATGCCTCAGACCGAAGAGGTCAAAGGTCAGAGGAATCATCAACATTGCTCAACTCCCATGAGGCCTCAGTGATGTTAAAGCAACAGCTAGCATTCTCCATGTGCCTACATTTCTGTCTTCCTTCTACTTTCTGCTGATTGTTCCTTCCTTTTCGTTTCACTTTTTTTCTGTCTGACTTCGTTTGCTTTCCTCCTTTGCTCATTTTCTGTCCCTTTTGTCCTTTCCTTTCCTTTCCTTTCCTCTCTTCTCGTTTTTTTCTTTTCTTCATTTTTTTTCTTTCATCTTCTACTTCTCTTTCTTCTGACTGTTTTTCTTCCTTGCTTATTAACTTCATTCTTTTTTTCCATCTTCATTTGTGTTCTTTTTCTTCTTTCTTCAGCCTCCAATTTGCCGTTGTTCTACATCCCGTCCTTTCATTCTTCACCTGCTTCTTTCTTTTTTGTTCTTTCTTCTTCTTGTCCACTGTAATGACCACCAAGCAATCTCTGTGTGATATTAGCTCAGCCCTTCTTTACAATCTTACACACACAAACAAAACAATCATATCAGCTTGTGATCCCCAATCAGCCAGGCTCTCCTTCTCCTCCTCACTCTGATATATTAAGAATTTATAGCTGTATAAATTATGTAAACATTTAAAGGTCATCTTTTATTTATAGATACAAATAGCGACGCTGACAGATGAGCAAACAGTTTGAATACTTAACAGAAAAGCTTCTGTTTAGGACGTGGCGTAATTGTTGAGCACAAGTACAAGCACATGTATGATTATGAGCATGAGAATGTGTACACGCACAACTATGAGTACGGGTATGAGCATGTGTACAAACACAACTATGAATACAAGCACAACTGTAAGTATAAGCACATGTACAAGTGTGACTATGAGCATGTGTACAAGCAAGAGTACGAGTATGAGCATGTGTACAAGCACGAGTATGAGCGCCTGTACAAGCCAAGCACAAGTACGAGCATGTGTACAAGTATGAGTTTGAGCACAAGTTTGAGCATGAGTATAAGCACAAGTATGGGTATAGGCACGAGTACAAGCATGACTATGAGTACGAGTATGAGCGTGTGTACTAGCACAAGTATGAATATGAGCACAAGTACAGTATGAGCACGTGTACAAGCATGAGTATGAGCACAAGTATGAGCACCTGTACAAGCCAAGCACAAGTACGAGTATGAGCACAAGTACAAGTATGTGTACAAGTACAAATATGAACATGTGTATGAGTTTGAGCACAAGTATGAGTATGTGTACAAGCACAAGTATGAGCACAAGTATGATCATGTGTACAAGCACAAGTATGAGCACAAGTATGAGTATGTGTACAAGCACAAGTATGAACACGTGTACAAGTATGAATATGAACACGTGTACAAGTATGAATATGAACACGTGTACAAGTATGAGTTTGAGCACAAGTATGATCATGTGTACAAGCACAAGTATGAGCACAAGCACAAGTATGAACATGTGTACAAGCACAAGTACAAGCATGTGTACAAGTACGAATATGAACACATGTACAAGTTTGAGCACAAGTATGATCATGTGTACAAGCACGAGTATAAGCACAAGTATGAACACGTGTACAAGCACAAGTACGAGCATGTGTACAAGTACGAATATGAACACGTGTACAAGTATGAGTTTGAGCACAAGTATGATCATGTGTACAAGCACAAGTATGAGCACAAGTATGATCATGTGTACAAGCACAAGTATGAGTATGTGTACAAGCACAACTATGAACACGTGTACAAGTATGAATATGAACACGTGTACAAGTATGAGTTTGAGCACAAGTATGATCATGTGTACAAGCACAAGTATGAGTATAAGCACAAGTATGAACACGTGTACAAGCACAAGTACGAGCATGTGTACAAGTACGAATATGAACACATGTACAAGTTTGAGCACAAGTATGATCATGTGTACAAGCACGAGTATAAGCACAAGTATGAACACGTGTACAAGCACAAGTACGAGCATGTGTACAAGTACAAATATGAACACGTGTACTAGTATGAGTTTGAGCACAAGTATGATCATGTGTACAAGCACAAGTATGAGCACAAGTATGATCATGTGTACAAGCACAAGTATGAGTATGTGTACAAGCACAAGTATGAACACGTGTACAAGTATGAATATGAACACGTGTACAAGTATGAGTTTGAGCACAAGTATGATCATGTGTACAAGCACAAGTATGAGTATAAGCACAAGTATGAACACGTGTACAAGCACAAGTACGAGCATGTGTACAAGTACGAATATGAACGTGTACAAGTATGAGTTTGAGCACAAGTATGATCATGTGTACAAGCACAAGTATGAGTATAAGCACAAGTATGAACACGTGTACAAGCACAAGTACGAGCATGTGTACAAGTACGAATATGAACGTGTACAAGTATGAGTTTGAGCACAAGTATGATCATGTGTACAAGCACAAGTTTGAGTATGAGCACAAGTATGAGCATGTGTACAAGTACGAATATAAACACGTGTAGAAGCACAAGTACGAGTATGAACACAAGTATGATCATCTGTACAAGCACGAGTATAAGCACAAGTATGAACACGTGTACAAGCACAAGTACGAGCATGTGTACAAGTACGAATATGAACACGTGTACAAGTATGAGTTTGAGCACAAGTATGATCATGTGTACAAGCACAAGTATGAGCACAAGTACGAATATAAACACATGTAGAAGCACAAGTACGAGCATGAGCACAAGTATGATCATGTGTACAAGCACAAGTACGAGTATGAACACGTGTACAAGCACAAGTATGATCATGTGTACAAGCACGACTATAAGCATAAGCACGAGTATGAGTATGAGCACAAATACAAGTATGTGTATGAGCACGTGTACAGGCTCAAGTATGAGTAGCTTCTGTGTCTTAATAACTGTTTCACATTCAGCCGAAGGGAAAGCAACACACACACACACACACACACCTATTTGTCTGCTTTTAAACACAGATTAATAAGCTCGACCAACTGTCTCTTTTACAATTATTAACTCTCAGCCCAGTAATTTCACATACGACTAAAGCAAGACAAGCAGAATTCAATTACACACCAAAAAAAAGGAGGAAAAAAAGCCAGACAAAACCTCAGGCCAGCAATTTGTGTAAAGACACCCGTTTACGTCTGAGAGAGAGAGAGAGAGAGAGAGAGAGAGAGAGATTTGTGTCATTGGAAATTAAGTGCCTTTTCTGGTGCTGGAAGGTTCGTGTTTTTTAATAGAATTGGGGACGTGGTAAACTAAGATGATTAAAATCCGAATTCCCCCATGTCCCCATGCACTGGGTAAAAAAACTGGAGGGAACAGAGAGAGAGAGAGAGAGAGAGAGAGAGAGAGAGAGGAGGTCTACTTGGTGGGGGGAAATCAATAAGTATACGCTCACAGCTCCACCGCGTGATGGACACCTCCTCTCCTCGCTCCCTCTCCTCTCCCCCTCTCCTCTCCTCTTCTCCTGCTCACTAATAGAAAAATAATAATTAAATCCAAATGGCCACATTAATTTGTTTTCCATCCGTCCCGAGGGAGCTCATCTTTACCAGCTTTTTCCTTTTTTGGTGGCTCATTATACTTTCTGATCAAGCTTGTGGTTTTTTTTGTTTTCTTTTTTTAAAGCCTTAAAGCCTTGCATGCCCCCCCCCCCCCCCCCCCCCACAACACACACACACACACACACACACACTCGTCATCCTCCCCCATGGGCTTGCATTGCTCTTATTGTACTCGCACTTATTATGTTACAAATGACCGAGGTACGGCTGACATTCTGGCTGCATGTGGAGAGGCCCAGCCTCCGTTAATGACGCAGCTAGCCGTGATGAGAGCTACACACACACACACACACACACACACACACACTAATGAGGAGCTAGCAACACAATTACAAATCTCTGTGTCTCGCTCCTGAGTGGTGTGTATGCACACATTTGCAGGCGAGAGGATCAACAAGAGCATTTGCAAACCCCCACCACACACACACACACACACACACACACAGAGCAACCTTATGCATATGGATCACATGCATTTAATTTAGCACAAGCATGCAATCCTCTATTATCTTGAGAATGGAGGGACTTGTCACTTCTCATCTCTTCTTTCCTTTTCTCTTCTCTTCTCTTTTCTCTTCTCATCTCATTTCATTTTTTAATTTAGTTTCCTCCCATTTTGTCTCGTCTCTTCTTGGTTCGTCTCCCCTCTTTCACTCTCTTCTCGTTCCGTCTTGTTTCATCTTCTCCCTCGTTCTTTTCTCGTTGCGTCTCGTCTCTTCTGGTTTCCTTTGGCTGAGCTACGTTGAGTTTATTCTCTCCTCTCCTCTTCTTTTTCATCGCTCATCTTTCCATCTCTTCTCATCTGTTCTTTTCCGTTTCCTCTCGCTTCATTCTGTTTCGTTTCATCACTTCTTGTCTTGTCTCTTCTCTTCATCTCTTGTAATCTCATCTCGCCTCCGTCTCTTCTTCTCGGGTCTCTTCTTTTCTCTTCTGAACGTCAACAGGTGAACGCAGCACCTTGAACAAAACACGACTCTTTCTTGATCAGCTGGAATCCACTCTCTATCAAACAAGGAGATCGTGCAAACGCATGCCATACACTGCATAACTGTTTTCTTTTCCCGTATCTATATTGCGCTAATTGAATGAATAATTAGAGCGAGAATGGACTTCTTGTTGATTTTTTAAATTTTTTTTATTTTTAGAATTTTATTTCTAAGGGATTATGTACAATATTGACCACAAGTTGGCCTCGTGGTTGGCGTGTCCGCCTTTCAATCAGGAGATCATGAGTTCTAGTGGCGGTCGGGTCATACCAAAGACCATCATAAAAATGGTACCTTCTGGCAAGGCACGCTGCAATGCGGGTAGGGAGTCTAACTCTCATGGTTACCAGAGGACATGCCCCTCCACTGTATCCTTGACTTGCAAGTGATGTCAAAGCAAAATAGAAACCCGGATGTCGGCCATGTTGGTGGAGATACAAATGTGGGGTCAAGCGACATTCCATACAAAACATAATCATGCGTGCGCAACTCTCTTTGTTTTTCCACTGCTTTAAGCGTTCTTTTAGCGATGCCATATCTTTGTGCTGTATATGGTCGCGATCACAATTGTACTTGTGACTGTGGCACGTTCCGATTTTTTAGAATTCCGTTCGTGATTCGGAAGGAGGGTGAGGAAACTCTGAAGCTTAGTACAGAGAGGAGACGAGCACGGCTGAACAACATCAGCAGGGCTGATCTAACAGAGACTAAAACCAAAACAGCTCATGTTTGCAGTGATCATTTTCACTCATGATGAGATTCAAAAGCTTTTTCGATAACATCATGGAAGAATTTTATTTCCTGTTGCTAGAATTTTGCTATAAAATGAGCGTTCTCTTGTCGTGGTTCACTCGGTTGTTGTTATAATTTTAACACGTGTATTAAAATTTCGGGGTGGCACGGTGGTGTAGTGGTTAGCGCTGTCGCCTCACAGCAAGAAGGTCCTGGGTTTGAGCCCCGGGGCTGGTGAGGGCCTTTCTGTGTGGAGTTTGCATGTTGTCCGCGTGGGTTTCCTCCGGGTGCTCCGGTTTCCCCCACAGTCCAAAGACATGCAGGTTAGGTTAACTGGTGACTCTAAATTGAGCGTAGGTGTGAATGTGAGTGTGAATGGTTGTCTGTGTCTATGTGTCAGCCCTGTGATGACCTGGCGACTTGTCCAGGGTGTACCCCGCCTTTCGCCCGTAGTCAGCTGGGATAGGCTCCAGCTTGCCTGCGACCCTGTAGAAGGATAAAGCGGCTAGAGATAATGAGATGAGATTAAAATTTCGCTTCTAGGAGCGCCAGCAAAATTATACAATCAAAACAATCCACTCAGAAAATGGGGTGTGTTTCGTCCAAGGTCGGACTTGATTCTTCAGCAGCCGAACCAGATAGAACGCGATATCTGGGTTCTCGATGGCCGGTAGAAACGTCTTATCTTCAGAAAAGTCTGACTTTTTAAAATAATCTGGCTCAAAACCACACATCATCTCTTTGTATTGAATCTTCGCTCGAGCGTTCAAATCATGATAATACTGAGAAAATTCAGGATTGTTTACAGACACGCTTTCAGCAGCTGCCGTCCTAGTGGCTTTGTTTATCCACCATCATGGTGGACGCTCATGACGGAGCACATTTTGGTTACGTGGTTGCAAGTCATCTATAGGCGAGAGGGCTATGGAAACGGAGATCGGCGCCGCCCTATGCACCTTAACCCTTGTATGGTGTTCTGGTCTGTGAGACCCGTTTTCATTTTTTATCAAAGGAACAATGATACAATTAATTATTTTTTCAAACTCAGATTTCCACTCATATCTTGACTATAACTGATTTTCTTTTTGTAAAATTACATTTTATTAAAAAACAAACAAAAAATGAGTAGCACTTTTTTTTAAACAAATGTAAGCTAACAAAGGTAAAGACCATGAGTTGGCCTAGTGGTTAGCGTGTCCGCCTCTCGATCAGGAGATCGCGAGTTCTGTTCACGGTTGGGTTATACCAAAGACCATCATAAAAATGGTACCTACTGCTGTCTGGCAAGGCACGCTGCAATACAGGTGCAAGTGGGGAGTCAAACTCTCGCGGTTACCAGAGGACTCGCCCCCCACTGTAACCCTAGCTATGTAATAGATGAGAGGCCGAGGGCTATGGAAATGGAGATCGGCACCGCCCTATGCGCCACATGGTGTGGGAAGGGACTTTGAACAAAGGTAAAGGGCAAATATTAACCATTGACCATATATGCTGTTTATATTGCTTGTAATTGGGGTGAAGTAAACATCCATCCATTATCTGTAGCCACTTATCCTGTTCTACAGGGTCACAGGTGAGCTGGATCCTATCCCAGCTGACTACGGGCGAAAGGCGGGGTACACCCTGGACAAGTCGCCAGGTCATCACAGGGCTGACACATAGACACAGACAACCATTCACACTCACATTCACACCTACGCTCAATTTAGAGTCACCAGTTAACCTAACCTGCATGTCTTTGGACTGTGGGGGAAACCGGAGCACCCGGAGGAAACCCACGCGGACAACATGCAAACTCCGCACAGAAAGGCCCTCGCCGGCCACGGGGCTCGAACCCAGGACCTTCTTGCTGTGAGGCGACAGTGCTAACCACTACACCACCATGCTGCCTGAAGTAAATATCTGTTAAGTATTTAATGTAAAATTGTTTGATTGTATTGATTTTAAAACACCAAAATGCAGCAGGTCCACCAGACCCACAAACACTGGCTGAGTAACAAAAATATGAACACCACACAAGGGTTAAGGGCCTGGTTAGTACCGGGACGGTAGGAGGAGGGACTTTGACTTTTGACTTACGACGTACAATTTTAAACATAAACGTTACCATTTGGTGCCTTGTACCAGGCTAATTTTCATCCGAATCTGAATCCGGAATCATCGTCATCATCTATGAATTGCGGCCAGTCCGGGGATCGTACGTCATGCTTAGGAGTTGAGTTGAAAGGCCAAGAATGAGCTTGTTTACACGCAAGAATTCACCATGTGTGAGCCTCAGCTACTGAATGGTGGCATCATCTGGACACTGTGGGGGGATGAGGGGGGAAAAACTCTGGAGAGTTACCCCTCTATACCCCCTCTATACTCCCCCTCGCCTCTTCCTCCTCCTCCTAACTAGCTCTTAGAAGACAGAAGAGGAGAAGAGGAGAGAAGAAGAGAACAGCCACACCCCCAAACCCCCCCCAGCTTCTCAGTCCTCCTTCTACCCCCCACTCTCCGTCGTTGTTTTCTTGCTGAATGAAATAATCTGCCCTCTTCCTCCTCCCCCATCCATCCTGACCCAGTCTAGGTCAGAGGGCCTCTGCTCAGCCTGTTGCTGATTGTAAGCCACATAAGCAGAGAGCTGGGGGGGGGGGGAGGCGCACAATTAGGCACAGATGGCCGTCCCTGCCTCGCCGTGGCCCGACTCGTCTTGGCAGCTGCTGCAAAGGGCCATCCCGCCCTCTCCCGTTCCGCCCGCGAGTGTAATTCAAATGAGAGATCAATGGACAACATAACACTAAAAAGTAACACTTACAATTATTTCATCTTTTATTTGCTTTTTTTTTTCCGGAGGAGGAGAAATAAAAGTCCTCATATCACCCTCCCCCCCACCCTCTTCCTGGTCATACCACCACCACCAGCTACTTATTGGATTATGGAAATGTAGCTCTTACATTTGAACAGTAACCTTTTCACCCTCCGTCTTGATCATTTTGGTCGAGAAACGAGCTCAGATTAGCGGGGTTAATCTATAAACCCTGTGTTTATTGTTGTTGTTGTTGATGAGATAAAATGCAAATGCAATCAAATTTCATTTGACAAGTTGTCATCGTAACATCTTAAGTTCATAGTCTTCAGTTCTGTATATTTGGTTTCCGTGACAGTATAGAAGTTTGTGGTTCTTACGCACCCTAGGTCATTTTTATTTCATACAAACTTTCCCTGTGTCTGAAATTGCTCCCTACTCACTATATAGGGCACTATATAGTGAGGACACCATTTTGTAGTGCCGTCCGAAACCTTAGTGAGGATTATTTACACCCTATATAGTGCACTCAAAGTATCCCACAATGCATCATGAAAAGTAGTGTACAACGATGGTCACTGACCAAAGCAATATATCCTATCATGCATTGTGGTCGCGCTGAAAGAAATCAAACATCTCAAATGTGATTTAATAAAAGGCAGCGGCAAAGAAGAAAGAAAAGTATTCAGCCTTGATTTAAACAGAACTGAAAGCTGCAGGTACTTTGTATTGATTAATGTTGGAAATGCGCTCAGTATAATATGGAGTTATCACAAAAACACATGCATGTGTTTATTATTTTGAAAATCCACCAGCTGACTGATCTGACACGTTTTAATTGTGCGACAGTAATGACATAAATACCAGCGGGACGGAGTAGTGTCCGAAAGAGTTTTTCATTTTACCAATAAGCTCACTGTATAGTCCTCTATATAGTAACTCCCTATATAGTGAGTAGGGAGTAGTGAACGAGTGAGCGATTTCAGACACAGGGTTGGTTATAGATTTTTATTTTATGACTTCTACATTGGGTGGCACGGTGGTGTAGTGGTTAGCGCTGTCGCTTCACAGCAAGAAGGTCCGGGTTCGAGCCCCGTGGCCGGCGAGGGCCTTTCTGTGCGGAGTTTGCATGTTGTCCGCGTGGGTTTCCTCCGGGTGTTCCAGTTTTCCCCAAAGGCATGCAGGTTAGGTTAACTGGTGACTCTAAATTGACCGTAGGTGTGAGTGTGAATGGTTGTCTGTGTCTATGTGTCAGCCCTATGATGACCTGGCGACTTGTCCAGGGTGTACCCCGCCTTTCGCCCGTAGTCAGCTGGGATAGGCTCCAGCTTGCCTGTGACCATGTAGAACAGGATAAAGTGGCTAGAGATGAAATTAAATTTTATTAAATTTTATTTTTTAAGTCTGAGCAGCATATTCCATAAAAGAGCACTTTTCAGATTAAAAACTGGGTTTTGGTGCAAAATTACGAAGCGAGTGTGACAGACAGTCAAAGTGTCCAGAAGAACTGTGGCTGGTTCTGGAAGATGCTCAGTAAAACCTACAGCTCATTTCCTTATCAAACTGCACTCACTGGACCTGAGACGACTATTTTATATTTTCTAAAGCAAAGGATCGTCTCACACCAAATATTGACTTTGTTTCATTGATTATGGCTCACTGATTACTGTTTATAGTATTTTTTTTTAATGTTGAAACATTTCATTTCTTTATTTTTGGTCTACAGCATTTCTTTACATGTGCCTGAGACTTTTGCACTTTTACTTTTGCCTGAGAATGTATTTATTTATTGCACAATTATGGTCTACAAAGATGAGGAAAGTGTCGAGGGTCAAATGTCATGCATAAACTTCAGAATGTGAAGTGGAGCTAAAGCCCAGTGCGATAATATGATGGAATTAATGGTTGCAATAATAATAATAGTAATAATAATACTTGAGGTAACACGGTGGTGTAGTGGTTAGCACTGTCGCCTCACAGCAAGAAGGTCCTGGGTTTGAGCCCAGCCGCCGGCGAGGGCCTTCCTGTGTGGAGTTTGCATGTTCTCTTCGTGTCTGCGTGGGTTTCCTCCGGGTGCTCCGGTTTCCCCCACAGTCCAAAGACATGCAGGTTAGGTTAACTGGTGACTCTAAATTGACCGTAGGTGTGAATGTGAGTGTGAATGGTTGTTTGTCTCTATGTGTCAGCCTTGCGATGATCTGGCGACTTGTCCAGGGTGTACCCCGCCTCTCACCCAAAGTCAGCTGGGGTAGGCTCCAGCTTGCCTGCGACCCTGTACAGGATAAGCGGTTATGGATAATGGATGGCTGGATAATACTTGAAGGCTGTTCAGTCACTCATCGAGGCTAAGAAGGAAGCAGAGAAGATCGTAGCGACGATGCAGCAGATGGTGTTGTTTGATTGTGAATCGCTTCTACGTAAAGTCATGTCCGGGGTAACACAACCAACAGAACTGTAATATATGTGGATATATAACATTATTGAGTATGACTGGAAGAAGATATGTTAACCACCAGTTTGCAAGTCTTACCAAAAGGCCATTGGAGTCTGCGTGTATCTTTGATATCCAACAACTAAGGGCCTAGCATTAAATGGCAGCTCTTTATCACAACCACCATTCCACCAGTTCACACCATGGTGATGATGATGATGATGATGATGATGATGATTGGATCCTAACGTGAGCTGGTGGTCCAAGGCGTGGCCGGGAACCAGAACACTCGATCCAGCTATCCTTTCCCATAATAATAATAATAATAATAATGTAGAGTTATGCTTTAATTTCTGAACTGTAAAATCTTTTTTTTTTCATGCACACCAGTTGTTAAAGCACGTACAAAACAGTCCTGTACAAAAGTCTTAGGCACGTGTAAAGAAATACTGCAGCTTAAATGGCTTAAAAGTAATGAAATGAAATGTTTCAACATTAAAAAATACTACAAACAGTAATCAGTAAGCCATAATCAATGAAACAAAGTCAATATTTGGTGTGAGGCGACCCTTTGCTTTAAAATATATATATATATATATATATATATATATATATATATATATATATATATATATATATATATATATATATATATATATAAAATAGTTGTCTCAGGTCCAGTGAAAGCAGTTTTATGCGGAAATGAGCTGTAGATTTTACTGAGCATCTTACAGAACCAGCCACAGTTCTTCTGGACACTTTGACTGTCACACTCGCTTCGTAATTTTGCACCAAAACCCAGTAGCCTTCATTATATTTTATTTTTTAATCTGAAAAGTGCTCTCTTATGGAATATACTGCTCAGACATTTACACACTGTTTTTTTCTGTAGCATTTAATTTTGTGCTGAAACCCCCACCCCCCACCCCCGAATGTTAAAATGGAACTCTAAAATGTTTTTGTAATGTTTTGACTCGATAATGAATGTAGAAGTCATAAAATAGAAATTGATAATAAAGTTCTTGTTGTTGTTTTTTTGGTCTTAAGTCTTTTTATTGTATTTTAACATGGAACAAACACGTAACAACCCATATCCCACCCACCCACATCACACCATTGTTATAAATGAAATCACATTCCATAAAATGAAACATAAAATTAAGATCCACAGCAGATAATTTGACACATTTATGTTGTACAGATAATAGAAAAATAGCTATATAATTACCTGAAGACAAAAAAAAAAAAAAATGAGGAGGACAACAATAACATCATTATTTACAATGTCATTAGAGTCCATCTTTTCAACTAATGTAAGAACAGGTTGCCAGATATAAGCAGAATTTAAGATTATTACCCTGTATATGATACAGAATTTTTTCAAGCGTTAGATAGTGCGTAACATCATTAAGCCAATGTTTAAATGTAGGTGGAGACTTGTCTTTCCATTTCTTTAGAACAATACGTCTGTCTAGGAGAGTTGTAAACGCTGTTACTGTTTGACCCCTGTCGCCTTTACAAAGTTCTTGTGGTATTACTCCAAAAATGGCAATAACCAGTGATCTATAACAAAGTTTGTATGAAAAAAAACCAAAGTGCCGAAGACTTTTCCACAGGACTGTATATTGTCATTGATGTGGTATCATTGACCCTTTTGTAAGATCTTCAGAGGTGGACAAAGAACCCAAACGTCTTCAAGACTTTTCAAGCAAGTCCAATTGCTCTCTTCTACCAACCACAGAATACTTCTGAAAGGACTTCAGATAAGTTACGGTTATTCATGTTAGCATAACTCCGTTTTTATATATCAGTGAAGATACTCAGTCATCCAGGTACAACCCCGATTCCAAAAAAGTTGGGACAAAGTACAAATTGTAAATAAAAACAGAATGCAATGATGTGGAAGTTTCAAAATTCCATATTTTATTCAGAATAGAACATTGATGACATATCAAATGTTTAAACTGAGAAAATGTATCATTTAAAGAGAAAAATGAGGTGATTTTAAATTTCATGACAACAACACATCTCAAAAAAGTTGGGACAAGGCCATGTTTACCACTGTGAGACATCCCCTTTCTCTTTACAACAGTCTGTAAACGTCTGGGGACTGAGGAGACAAGTTGCTCAAGTTTAGGGATAGGAATGTTAACCCATTCTTGTCTAATGTAGGATTCTAGTTGCTCAACTGTCTTAGGTCTTTTTTGTCATATCTTCCATTTTATGATGCGCCAAATGTTTTCTATGGGTGAAAGATCTGGACTGCAGGCTGGCCAGTTCAGTACCCGGACCCTTCTTCTACGCAGCCATGATGCTGTAATTGATGCAGTATGTGGTTTGGCATTGTCATGTTGGAAAATGCAAGGTCTTCCCTGAAAGAGACGTCGTCTGGATGGGAGCATATGTTGCTCTAGAACCTGGATATACCTTTCAGCATTGATGGTGTCTTTCCAGATGTGTAAGCTGCCCATGCCACACGCACTAATGCAACCCCATACCATCAGAGATGCAGGCTTCTGAACTGAGTGCTGATAACAACTTGGGTCATCCTTCTCCTCTTTAGTCCGAATGACACGGCATCCCTGATTTCCATATAGAACTTCAAATTTTGATTCGTTTGACCGCAGAACAGTTTTCCACTTTGCCACAGTCCATTTTAAATGAGCCTTGGCCCAGAGAAAATGTCTGCACTTCTGGATCATGTTTAGATGCGGCTTCTTCTTTGAACTATAGAGTTTTAGCTGGCAACGGCGGATGGCACGGTGAATTGTGTTCACAGATAATGTTCTCTGGAAATATTCTTGAGCCCATTTTGTGATTTCCAATACAGAAGCATGCCTGTATGTGATGCAGTGCCGTCTAAGGGCCCGAAGATCATGGGCACCCAGTATGGTTTTTCGGCCTTGACCCTTACGCACAGAGATTCTTCCAGATTCTCTGAATCTTTTTTTTTTTTTTAAAGATTTTTTTTGGGCTTTTTTCACCTTTATTGGATAGGACAGTGTAGAGACAGGAAATGAGCTAGAGAGAGAGACGGGGAGGGATCGGGAAATGACCTCGGGTCGGAATCGAACCTGGGTCCCCGGATTTATGGTATGGCGCCTTAGTCGACTGAGCCATGGCGCCCCCAATTCTCTGAATCTTTTGATGATATTATGCACTGTAGATGATGATATGTTCAAACTCTTTGCAATTTTACACTGTCGAACTCCTTTCTGATATTGCTCCACTATTTGTCGGCGCAGAATTAGGGGGATTGGTGATCCTCTTCCCATCTTTACTTCTGAGAGCCGCTGCCACTCCAAGATGCTCTTTTTATACCCAGTCATGTTAATGACCTATTGCCACTTGACCTAATGAGTTGCAATTTGGTCCTCCAGCTGTTCCTTTTTTGTACCTTTAACTTTTCCAGCCTCTTATTGCCCCTGTCCCAACTTTTTTGAGATGTGTTGCTGTCATGAAATTTTCAAATGAGCCAATATTTGGCATGAAATTTCAAAATGTCTCACTTTCGACATTTGATATGTTGTCTATGTTCTATTGTGAATACAATATCAGTTTTTGAGATTTGTAAGTTATTGCATTCCGTTTTTATTTACAATTTGTACTTTGTCCCAACTTTTTTGGAATCGGGGTTGTACATAGTAATCTGTGGTTGGTAGAAGAGAGCAACTGGACTTGCTTGAAGATTCTTGAAGACGTTTCGCCTCTCATCTGAAAGGCTTCCTCAGTTCTGTCTGACTAATAGGAAGTATCAAGTATTTATCCTCTCATGGATCATCATAGAATCCGAATCAGAATGCTGATGGCTGCATTGTAGGTGGCTGATAAAAGATGTCTTAGACACCCACCTCTGTTCAGTGATGGTCGTTCCATGTTGACAAAAATGAATGATCCTCTCTGGCTAAGATGTCTACCAGTTTTCTGGAAGTCCTCTCATATTTCAGCACCAGTCGAAGGGATCTCATCCCAAAGTGCGTAGAAACATATCTGTGAAGATATTCAGCCATCCAGGATAAATACTTGATACTCCCTATTAGTCAGACAGAACTGAGGAAGCCTTTCAGATGAGAGGCGAAACGTCTTCAAGAATCTTCAAGCAAGTCCAGTTGCTCTCTTCTACCAACCACAGATAACTCCGTTTTTACATGCTAACTAACAGTGTCCAAGTTAACTAGCTATGTGTAAACGTTAGCCGTGGACAAGGCTACGGCAACTTGGCGGGAAAATCCATAGAAAGTCATTTGACTAACCAGACTGCATAGCTACGTTTGCAATGTTATCGCCAGCTCTAAAAGCACAGACAGCTTCATTGCAAGCTTTCTCTTGGAATAAAACGTTTATATCCCTCAATATGCTTCCGCAGGTCGGACGGCGAGTTTTTGTAGACCGTGATGTGGTTCATTTTTGGCAAACAAAGCAAACATTTAAAACCAAATGAATCTTTAATCCTTTCAGAAAACTGAAACATGGGTTCCAGGTAAAGCCATGAGTGCGTTCATTCCCCAGAAGAACCGCCTCCTTCCATTCTGCCATCAACTGATCGTGTTAAATAATGCTGCTGAGAAATAACTGAACTTGATTTTATCCAGTCTATGGACGTGACGTGACCCTGGTGATTACTGATCAGCTGTCTCAGGTGGGGTTTACATTAGACCGTATCAGCGGATCATCAGATTAACGTTTTTAAAACGATTAGTGTGCTCACAGCAACACCAATACATGATTCGCGTGCACACAGCAACACCAATACACGGATACGCTCAGCTCCGCAGGCATCCTGCGCTCCAAATCACTCCGCCCTGAACAGCGAGTGCCCTCTGGAGGGTGCGCACTCCGGCCCTGCGCAGCTCACAGAGCGCGCGAGTGAAGTGCACGAGCAGTGATTCGGGACTGAGCCGCTGTGTGTGTGATCCCAGTGCATATCACTTACCACTTGCAAGTGGAAGGATGGCAAGCCTAAAGACAATCATAACTACACAATGGGCAGTATTTGCATCAGTATTTGCAGTATTTTCATACTTTTGTACTCTTTAATGAAAGGTGATACAAGGCGGAAGTCCGCGCCGTTTTTCAGCAGTCGCGTCACATGACCAACGCCAGCGAATCAGGAAGGTGGATGTCACAGTGACGTTGTCCAATGACGATGCCAGCTAGAGCTCAGCACAGCGTATCCGCGTATTCTCAATGTTTACACAGCACCGGACCAGACACGATCTGGATTGAATATGTGGACACTGGCGGATTCCCGTTTCCCGGCGTTTCCAGGCGTTTTAATGTAAACGGACAGTGCATCCGCGAAGAAAACGAGACAGATACGGTCTAATGTAAACTTGGCCTCAGTGTCACCTGGGAAAAAACCCCATCACGTTTTAGAAAAGAAAAGAAAAAAACATCCACTTTCAAAACTGCTTCATAATAACAAGGACCTTGACGGAAATGTAGTGGAGTGAAAAGTATGATATTTGCCTTTCAAATGGAGTGAAGTTTCCAAAAAAAATAATACTCAAGGAACGTACAGATACTCAAAAAGTGTACTTAAGTACAGAACTCAAGTAAATGTACTTCGTTACTGTCCACCTCTGAACATCTTTAGCATGTACCGCTGATGCAGTATTCAGTGTTGTAGTCAAGTCACTAAACCTCAAGTCTGAGTCCTCAGTGTTCAAGTCTGAGTCATTAAAGAAAAATTTGAGTCGAGTCCAAGAACAAGACTCCAACGGCACCATTTGACAGTGGCTGTTGCTGCCTTTATGTGAAAGCGTCTCTGCTACTGTGTCGGACTAACGTTCCTGCTCGACGGCCCCATTTTAGTGAACAGGCTACAGATAAAAAGCTTGTTCATTGCTCAGCAAGCCCCGCCCACTATCAACAGGGAAAATAACATGAGCGAGGGTTAACACTAGCTAGTTCATCGCTCAGCAAACAAGCCCCGCCCACTATCAACAGAGCAATGAACATAGTGTGTCATTTCCTTCTCTGGGTGGAGTCTCGCCAAATGACGATTGAAGTTCGAGGTCGTCCCCGTCGTCTCCTCGATAGTTCTTCTACATATGGAACACATAGCAGGGCATTTTTCCCCACTGCACGAGAAGTCTGTATAAGCAAAGCGGACAATCCTAGCGGCGTCTCTCCAGGTGTTTTAGTGCCATTAATGTTAGTTTGTTCCTGAACATGACGTATGAACAGGTAAATGTGCATTCTCTTGCAGGAAATTCATATAAAAATTAATGTAGATATAAATATAAATATATTATGCCAAAGTATTATGTCATGTTACAAAAAATAAAGAAAAAATCTGAGTTTTCGTCTCCAATTTACGAGTCCAAATGCAGTTAATGCATGAATCCGAGTCCAAGTCTGAGTCATCAGTGCTCAAGTCCAAGTTGAGTCATGAGTCCTTAAAATTAGGGCACGAGTCCTGGACTTGAGTACTCCAAGCCTGTGCTGACGCACCCAAGTTTACCATCACCACCACCACCATCACCACCACCACCGAGCCCCCAGCATCGAGTAAAAGTACACTTCAGTTCCTTTATTTCCTCTGAGTGTTCAATCACAAGTACTTTAAATGCTTTACTGCATTATAGCTTCCATTTTGTTGCCAGAAAATAACATTCTGGAGCTATTTTTGCTCTCACGTTGATGCCAAAATGGAAGATTTAACGACTCGGCTATTAGTTTTTACGCTAAGATTAAACCCACGTGTCAAAAGATTTCTTGTAATGACATTTTCATGATCCCACCATGTCATGTTCACAGTATCCTGAAACATCCATCCTAAATCCCACTATTTACCAAATTCCTGATCCAATAATCCCAGAAAACAGTTATTACTGTACAAACAGACTAATTTAAAGGGATCCTCCAGCAGATTTACTCTTAAACTTATGTTCAGTAAAAGTATTTGTAGATTTTAACAGTCAAACTTTCTTTTTCAGAGACCAAATAGTGTTTGAGAAAAATGAATTTTTTATTAAAATACCGGACGGGCCTCCCGCGGAAGTGATGTATGCGATGACGTGGCATAGTGGAAGCTTGGAGCAACTCGGCTCGTTATATCCTCTGCTTACATCGTGGTTTTGTTGGCTTTAAAAGTATTTTTACCGAATTTGTAGGTTTTTCAATAAGTATGCCTCATTATGCAGCATATAAATGCCAAAATGATGCTAAAAAGAAGGACGTTAAAAGAAGATATCTTTTCACCGTACACCTGGCCAGAATTGACTAGATTCAAGAAATGGATTCATGCCATCAGAAGATCTCAAAACAATCTGCCTGAGGTGCCCTACTGATGCTCCGAACATTTTGAATCATCATGTTTCGATGAATCGATGGAATTAAAAGCAAGACTAAAGAGGGCTTTGAGAATAAAAAGAAATAAAAGACGATGCCGTGCCCATCGTTCAGCTCCAAAAGTCCGCCGATGCAGTGTTGAGGGGCAACAGAGACGACAACAAGACTGGGAGGTTAGTTCTGACTTTGTTCTACCATAGTTCTTTGTAGTATACAGGGACGGATCCAACCCAGGAATATGGCAGATGTACATTTGCAGAAATATTTTCACTAATTTTAACAGGTCACTATGGATTTTCACAGGAGCGTAGAGCACGCCGAGCACTTTTTGAAAAGGGCAGCCACGGCCCGCTGTGACCGCGGCTTGGCCCGGTCTGTTGGTTGAGTGTGACTATAGCCCATGTAGCCAGCTAGTGGTAAAGTAAACAAACGCCCTATGACCGATGGCAACTGGTGCACATATATTTCTGCACGCGCATCGGTCTGGATCCGTCCCTGGTATATTATCGGTGTCTTACCTGGTGAATTAGTTCTGACTTTGTTCTACCATACAGGGATGGATCCAACCCAAGAATCTGACAGATGCACATTTGCAGAAATATTTTCACGTGCCATCTTAAGCTTCACCTACCTAGGCGGTCAATTAACTGTCGATGCTTCATTAGATGCAGAAATAAAGAGGAGAATAGTGAGAGGAGCAGCTGCTTTCAAATCTCTGTCTACTAGATGCTGGAACCACAGAGGCCTGACTCTCAAGACCAAAGTCACTGTCTACAAAGCCGTAGTACTGCCTTGCCTGCTATATGGGAGTGAGACTTGGACAACACTAGCACCCCACATCCACAAGCTGGAAATGTTCCATCAAAGATCGCTCAGGCAAATCATGAGGATCCAATGGTGGCATCACATAACGAACACAGAGGTGTTATGAAGAGCCGGCACATCAACAATTGAGACCATGGCTCGTACCAACCGCCTTCGCTGGCTAGGCCATGTCTGCAGAATGCCAGACTATAGGATCCCCAAGCAGCTTCTTTTCAGAGAGCTTGCCAAAGGCAAAAGATCTCGTGGGCAACCAAAAAAGAGGTGGAAGGATTGCGTCAAAGAGGACCTCACCATATTCGGCCTCCAAGACAACTGGTACACCACTACAGCCGATCGGTCTGCATGGGGACAACAGATCCACAATGGAAAGTCCTTGTGTGAGACAAGACTACAACGGTGTGCTGATGAGCGAAGAGAACGACGCCACAGAAGAGCCACCCTTAATCAGAGATGACGGGACCATAAAAAGAAGAAGAAGAAGACCTGGTGAATTGTAATCTGTATTCCAATGCGTCATTGGCTCTTCAGTGTACACAGGAAGCAAATACGGGTAACAAAGAAAAAAGAACAATCACCGATGGATCAAGAGACGGAGCATTCGGTTGAGCTTCAGATTGACTCCACTCCAGATAAGAGAATTAGTCAGAACATTTTGCATGAAACTCACTCATTTGAAATTTCTGAAGTTTTATTTCACGGTCATTTCAGTTTCATTTATATTTATGTGCTCGGACTGTGAATTGACCGGAAAGAGAGATACTGCTGTGCCAACAGATGAACCAGTCAGCATTGAAATCCAGACAGAGACATTTGTCTTCGAAGACAAGATTATCCAGTGTTCTTTGTTGGGAGATGAAAGCGTCTCATTAGATGATGCGTTCAAACTCTACAAGCAAAACCATGATGTAAGCAGAGGATATAACGAGCCGAGTTGCTCCAAGCTTCCACTACGCCACGTCGTCGCATACGTCACTTCTGCGGGAGGCCCGTCTGGTATTTTAATAAAAATTCATTTTTCTCAAACACTATTTGGTCTCTGAAAAATGAATGTTTGACTGTTGAAATCCACTAATGCTTTTACTGAACATTAATTTAAGAGTAAATCCGCTGGAGGATCCCTTTAAGAACTCTGAAACTCGGCGCAGTGTTTTCATGAGTATGAAGCAGAAACCTGGGCAACTGGAGCTCAGCGGCTTGGTGCCAGAAAATAATCAGGAGATATTTTTGGTGTCAGATCGACACTAAAACTGATAGATAAGGTGAGTACGGTGGTGTAGTGGTTAGCGCTGTCACCTCACAGCAAGAAGGTCCAGCTTGCCTGCAACCCTGTAGGACAGGATAAAGCGGCTAGAGATAATGAGATGAGATGAGATATATACAACCCTGATTCCAAAAAAGTTGGGACAAAGTACAAATTGTAAATAAAAACGGAATGCAACGATGTGGAAGTTTCAAAATTCCATATTTTATTCAGAATAGAACATAGATGACATATCAAATGTTTAAACTGAGAAAATGTATCATTTAAAGAGAAAAATTAGGTGATTTTAAATTTCATGACAACAACACATCTCAAAAAAGTTGGGACAAGGCCATGTTTCCCACTGTGAGACATCCCCTTTTCTCTTTACAACAGTCTGTAAACGTCTGGGGACTGAGGAGACAAGTTGCTCAAGTTTAGGGATAGGAATGTTAACCCATTCTTGTCTAATGTAGGATTCTAGTTGCTCAACTGTCTTAGGTCTTTTTTGTCGTATCTTCCGTTTTATGATGCGCCAAATGTTTTCTATGGGTGAAAGATCTGGACTGCAGGCTGGCCAGTTCAGTACCCGGACCCTTCTTCTACGCAGCCATGATGCTGTAATTGATGCAGTATGTGGTTTGGCATTGTCATGTTGGAAAATGCAAGGTCTTCCCTGAAAGAGACGTCGTCTGGATGGGAGCATATGTTGCTCTAGAACCTGGATATATCTTTCAGCATTGATGGTGTCTTTCCAGATGTGTAAGCTGCCCATGCCACACGCACTAATGCAACCCCATACCATCAGAGATGCAGGCTTCTGAACTGAGCGCTGATAACAACTTGGGTCGTCCTTCTCCTCTTTAGTCCGAATGACACGGTGTCCCTGATTTCCATAAAGAATTTCAAATTTTGATTCGTCTGACCACAGAACAGTTTTCCACTTTGCCACAGTCCATTTTAAATGAGCCTTGACCCAGAGAAGACGTCTGCGCTTCTGGATCATGTTTAGATACGTCTTCTTCTTTGAAGTATAGAGTTTTAGCTGGCAACAGTGGATGGCACGGTGAATTGTGTTCACAGATAATGTTCTCTGGAAATATTCCTGAGCCCATTTTGTGATTTCCAATACAGAAGCATGCCTGTATGTGATGCAGTGCCGTCTAAGGGCCCAAAGATCACGGGCACCCAGTATGGTTTTCCGGCCTTGACCCTTACGCACAGAGATTCTTCCAGATTCTCTGAATCTTTTGATGATATTATGCACTGTAGATGATGATATGTTCAAACTCTTTGCAATTTTACACTGTCGAACTCCTTTCTGATATTGCTCCACTATTTGTCGGCGCAGAATTAGGGGGATTGGTGATCCTCTTCCCATCTTTACTTCTGAGAGCCGCTGCCACTCCAAGATGCTCTTTTTATACCCAGTCATGTTAATGACCTATTGCCAATTGACCTAATGAGTTGCAATTTGGTCCTCCAGCTGTTCCTTTTTTGTACCTTTAACTTTTCCAGCCTCTTATTGCCCCTGTCCCAACTTTTTTGAGATGTGTTGCTGTCATGAAATTTCAAATGAGCCAATATTTGGCATGAAATTTCAAAATGTCTCACTTTCGACATTTGATATGTTGTCTATGTTCTATTGTGAATACAATATCAGTTTTTGAGATTTGTAAATTATTGCATTTCGTTTTTATTTACAATTTGTACTTTGTCCCAACTTTTTTGGAACCAGGGTTGTATATATAAAAAAAAGAAATAATGCCATATATGATATAGACATGAGTGTTTTACTGGGAAATGCGCCACTCGCCATTCATGTTTTGCATCCGAACTCCATCCGGGACATGGAGAACCAAAACTGTGACATAAATCTCTATATGTCACTCATGAGGAAATTGATGATAAATTTTCTTTTGATAAATTTCTGTACTTTTTGTTTGTGAATGTGTCAAAATAATAAAAAGAAAATAATTTGAAAATATGAAGTTTATCTTCTCATGCTGAAAAACTTGCATTTTTTATATGAAATACTTCGCGGGATCTGAGTGACGTATTTAAATAATATCAGCTGGCTTTTTTTCATGGTATATCAGATATATTCCATTCAGCTAGCATGATACTGAACGAGTCGAAGACAAGTAGCTGAATGGAATATATCTGATAGACCACGAAAAAAAGCCAGCCAATATTATTATTATTCATACACATTCCTTTCGGTGTTCAACGCATCTTTCTCTTTTACAAATTGTCACAGTCACTCGCTAGTGCAGAAGTTTTATGTCTCCGACGTGTGACGTCATGTTGTCTTGACAACCATTCAGTATTGTAAACCATACTCAATGCTCATTCTCCATTGGGTAGAGTGACATAATACACGTAGGATAAGCGATACGCTAACAATATTGCATGCTGTCAAACCAAATGAATGAAACCCGCTAGAAGGGAATAGAACACGTTTTTATTCCATGGAAAAAGTGTCCTGTGTGTATAATAATTCTCGATATTTCAGTCAGATGACGTCACTCACAGTGTTTTCCCGCTGACTGGACGTGCATTGTCAAAATGGCGAACCGGTTCACAATTAAAATTCTTTTCATTGACTTGCGTATTTTTTTTTTATGGATGTGTCCATACAGTATATAATACAAAGAACATTACACGGTGGTGCGAAGATATGAAGTTTATCTTCACTTTGCTTGGTCATGAATATGTTCACCACTCAAGGATAAACTTCATCTCTTCATGATGATGATGATGATATTATTACAAGCTACGTTTCCATTCACAAACCTTTTACTTTCGGAACGGATTTATTCCAGACGGCGAATTTGAATCTGAAATCTTTCACTTCCATCAAAGCGATCAGATACGTGTTCACATTTATACGTCCCAGGTGAATTTCTGACATCGCATAGCTCTCGGGTTTAAAGCTGCTCCCATTCCATAAAACGTCATGACGTCACCACTCCAGAGTGCAATCCAATCGAATGTTGATATGCTAATATTTAATATTTTCCGACAGTGTTGTAGTTGAGTCAGTAAACCTCAAGTTTGAGTCCAGTCTCGAGTCCCCAGTGTTCAGGTCCGAGTCAAGTCCAAGTCTCATCTCATCTCATTATCTCTAGCCGCTTTATCCTTCTACAGGGTCGCAGGCAAGCTGGATCCTATCCCAGCTGACTATGGGCGAAAGGCGGGGTACACCCTGGACAAGTCGCCAGGTCATCACAGGGCTGACACACAGACACAGACAACCATTCACACTCACATTCACACCTACGGTCAATTTAGAGTCACCAGTTAACCTAACCTGCATGTCTTTGGACTGTGGGGGAAACCGGAGCACCTGGAGGAAACCCACGCGGACACGGGGAGAACATGCAAACTCCACACAGAAAGGCCCTCGCCGGCCCCGGGGCTCGAACCCAGGACCTTCTTGCTGTGAGGCGACAGCGCTAACCACTACACCACCGTGCCGCCCCCAAGTCCAAGTCATGAAAGAAAATTTCGAGTCCAGTCTGAGAACAAGACTCTAATCGCGCTGTTTGATGGTGGCTGTTGCTGTATTTATGTGAAACCATTTACGGCAGAGTCTATCTGATGCACGCGTCAAGGTGAAATTTGTACAAAAATTAATGTAGATATAAATATGCTAAATTATTATAGCATGTTACAAAAAAATAAAGAAAAAATCCAAGCCCTCGTCTCCAATTTACGAGTCTGAATGCAGTCACGAGTCTGGATCCGAGTCCGAGTCGTGTCAGTGGTTAACACAGTCGCCTCACAGCAAGAAGGTTCTGGGTTCGAGCCCAGCGGCTGGCGAGGGCCTTTCTGTGTGGAGTTTGCATGTTCTCCCCATGTCTGCGTGGGTTTCCTCTGGGTGCTCTGGTTTCCCCCACAGTCCAAAGGTTAATATGGGACAGCCTTGGGCTGAGGTGCCCTTGAGCGAGGCACCTAACCCCGAACTGCTCCTGAAGCACTGTTAGCATGGCTGCCCACTGCTCTGAATATGTGTGTGTTCACTGCTTCAGATGGGTTAAATGCAGAGAGGAAATTTCACAAGTGTGTGATGAATAAAGTTGTGCTTTCTTTCTTTTTTCTAAATTATTATGGCAAGTTACAAAAAAAAAATCCAAGTCCTCATCTCCAATTTATGAGTCTGAATGCGAGTCAACAGCGCTCAAGTCCAAGTAAAATTAGAGACTCGAGTACTACAAGCCTGCTTTCTGATCAAACGGTTTATCAGAGATCCTTCATATGAGATTGAAATTCTCAGATTCTGAAAGCGAGGTCGGTATTTCATTCTGATCGAGCTCCTTCCATCCATCCATCCATCCATCCATCCATCCATCCATTATCTGTAGCCGCTTATCCTGTCCTACAGGGTCGCAGGCAAGCTGGAGCCTATCCCAGCTGACTATGGGTGAGAGGCGGGGTACACCCTGGACAAGTCGCCAGGTCATCACAGGGCTGACACACAACCATTCACACCTACGGTCAATTTAGAGCCACCAGTTAACCTAACCTGCATGTCTTTGGACTGGAAACCGGAGCATCCGGAGGAAACCCATGCGGACACGGTGAGAACATGCAAACTCCACACAGAAAGGCCCTCGTTGTCCGTTGCTGGGCTTGAACCTGGACTTTCTTGCTGTGAGGCGACAGTGCTAACCACTACACCACCGTGCCGCCCTGATCGAGCTCGAATCTGATTATTATGGGCCATTATGAGATAATTACAGCGTTATTACAGAGAATAAAGCAAGAGATGATCTTAGTTGGTGCATTCTGAGATTGATTCAACATCTCATCTCATCTCATTATCTCTAGCCACTTTATCCTGTTCTACAGGGTCGCAGGCAAGCTGGAGCCTATCCCAGCTGACTACGGGCGAAAGGCAGGGTACACCCTGGACAAGTCGCCAGGTCATCACAGGACTGACACCGAGACACAGACAACCATTCACACTCACATTCACACCTACGCTCAATTTAGAGTCACCAGTTAACCTAACCTGCATGTCTTTGGACTGTGGGAGAAACCGGAGCACCCGGAGGAAACCCACGCGGACACAGGGAGAACATGCAAACTCCACACAGAAAGGCCCTCGCCGGCCACGGGGCTCGAACCCGGACCTTCTTGCTGTGAGGCGACAGCGCTAACCACTACACGACCGTGCCGCCCAGCTGTGAATATTATCATTTATATTCTTTCATATAAACACTAGTAGGCTCTACTTTTGAGAAATGCAAAGGCCTACAGAGCGCAAAGAGTGGATTAGAAATAATCTTTTATTACTTTTTTATTGAGTGTACCAATTTAGTGTTTTTACCTAATTAGCATAATTAATACTAATGAAATGCTAATTTGCCTCATTGGTTTTTTACTTTTTTTTTTCAAACTTTGTATTCAGTATACAACCATCTATGTTCCTGCCAATTTCCATGTAAATATCTTGAAAAACAGAAAAAAACATTTGAGCTCATTGGTTAATGAGGCCCATTTTGGACCATGTGATCTTCTCATCTCATCTCATCTCATCTCATCTCATCTCATCTCATTATCTCTAGCCGCTTTATCCTGTTCTACAGGGTCGCAGGCAAGCTGGATCCTATCCCAGCTGACTACGGGCGAAAGGCGG